>NC_090073.1:8124966-8370683 GCF_038355195.1 Osmerus mordax | reverse complement strand
CACCATGACTTACTCAACACAAATGTTCCCTTTCGTCTTGGTTTGTTCCCCCATCCGTAATCTTAATAATTAGCAGATAATGCTGCTTCTTTCCTCTCTCTCAACCATGAGTTCTTGCTTAAGTATATCAAAGACACATACTACTACTAATAATACAGCTAGTTTTGAAAGAGAAAGAGAGATCTGTAACCAGAAAAGGCAACCAGCTAAGGGGAACGAAAATGTGATTGCTAGGCAAAGTAAGAGTTTCCATTAGCAGTTGCCAAGGCGCCATTAAATGTTATGGGGCACATCGAGGTCCATAGACTCGCTGGTCAACTCAGTGGGAGTATGACATCTTACACTGAGCAGATCTCTGCTCTGGAGCGAACAACAGGCTTCAAAAGAGCCGAAACATCAGGGAAACAGAGTCGGGAGGGTTATCGCAGAGCCTGGCACTTAAAACACACGAGGTAAACGATGCACCAAGCAACCTTGTGTTTCTGGAAACTTCCGAGATGTTTGTCACTCACACAGCAGCTTAGCCTAGCACGGTGTGAGCTAAGCGGAACATCTAGGTCATGCCCGGGAGCTGGCATGTTGTAGCAGCATAGACAGATGGACAGACAGACGGACTCACCACTACTGGCGTGAGGGATGTTTCGAAACCACTTTATTACACCCCTGAAATATCTGTAAAAGAAGAGGGGCCATCGAGCGAAAAAAGAAAATCGTTTCAGGATCTCGGGGTGTAAATCTGTTTTAATGCTGCTGATCGCAGCGTTCAAGGCTCTTCCAGAGGACCACTGGCTGTTTTCTCGCTCGCCGCACTCCCCTCATTACCCTTCGTCTGGGAGGGAAGGCCAGCACTTACCTCTCGCTTCTCAAATCCCGCACATTGTCAGCTGTTTTCAGAGTCCCTACACAAGCATGTCTCTCTTAGGGAGTCAGATGGCTGAGTGGTTAGGGAATCGGGCTATTACTCAGAAGGTTGCCGGATCGATTCCCGGCCATGCAAAATGACGGTGTCCTTGGGCAAGGCACTTCACCCTACTTGCTTCGGAGGGGAATGTCCCTGTACTTACTGTAAGTCGCTCTGGATAAGAGCGTCTGCTAAATGACTAAATGTAAATGTTAACGTAAGCCGGGTCCTTCTAGAAGCATGGCTCCGCCAGGAGTCTGGCGTTTTCGCCCTCTTGGTAAATAAGCAGGGACGCTGAGCAACGACAGACCAGGTCGGAGGATCCACCCTGGGACAACCACCGTGTCACCACATGAACCCTCCCGGGCACAGGCCAACTGCACTACCCAGAAACACATCATCAAAACCGCATGTACCTGGATGACCAGAGTCAAAAGCACCCCTGAAAGGAATAAGTTGTTATTCTTTTCTGTGCCTGGTAAAACGCCAGAACGTTCCCTGACTCTAACCACCAAGTCAGTTTCACGCTGTTCTTTTCATATGCACTTTTTTTTCGTAAGTCGTTGCGGATGAAAGCGTCTGCTAAATGAATAAAAGGTGACCTGTAATGCGTGCACCCATGTGTAGACCCGAGGAGGGCCCCAGGTGAGGTTGGAGAGGGGTGCTTAGAGGAGAACGCGCCTGCTGTTCTTATCCTCCTGACGTTTCTCCATGGGACCCGCGAGTCATGCTGCTCTCTCTGGCTCCAGAACCACAGGCCTCTCCTCAACACAGCATGAATGTGTGTGTGCATGTGTGTGTATGGGTGCACATGTGTGTGTGTGTACATGCACATGCGTGTGTGTGTGTGAATGGACGTGTGTTTGCATGTGTTGTGTACATTATCCCCGACTGAAACCTTTGCCATGATATGCCAATGACTCCTGCCAAAAAACGTCACTTTCTGTAACGATGATCCCATGAGAGCCGGCATTGAGATCCCTATATGCCGCACATAACACAAACTGTAGGCTAAAGAATTCCAGTCATACAATCTCCAATCCTATACCACAACTGCAGATGTTACCAACGAGCAGGAATAATAACAAACAGTATTCAAAACGGCAGCACTGACGGACGGGGCTAAACCAGCGCAAGGCTTTCAGGAAAGGGAGGGGGGGGGGGGTATAGAGAAGCGTGAAACAGAAATAAATATTTTCCTTTCAGTTTTCTTTGTATTCCTTCCCATCTTAAGAGTTGTGGTGAACTTAAAACCTAGAATGAAATAATGAACAGCAGCGTGTGTAGATGATCCTTCTTTGAGACATACTTGTGGCAGCAAAGAAATACACAGGCCGTTCACTCTGGAACTATATTTCATGCAGGAGTTTGGAGGATGTTATTAGGGATTAAGCCGTACCTTAGCTAATGCACTTCTACTACACAAGGCCAAAATAGTTTTTACTGTCTTTGAAACAAACTACTATGTCGTCTGCCAAATAACACTAACTTCATATTCCGTTATGCCCACTATGAATAAAGCTTTCTTGGATTCAAATATCCATTTAGAGTAAATGATGAAAAACAGTATGGAGAGATCGATAATCTGGCTCTCTCTATTATGGCATGGGTCTTTTGGTTGTACGCATGGAGAACTGTGGTTTCTGCTGCACAGGGGATGCCATGTCGGGGGGGGGTCACACTCTGACCCCTCTGACCCCCCCCCCCCCCCCACCCCCCTCTGAGATGGGCTTCTGGTTTGTGTAACTGGGAGCCAGCTGAAAGCTTGAAGAGGTCTTCATGTGTATGTTATGTTTCCAAGGAAAGATGGACCAATTAATCTGATTATGGTCACAAATCCTACAACATGTGTAAGCGTGTCTCTGAGCATGTGGGGTACAGATGTCTGCATGCCTGGGCGTGTGTGTGTGCACTTTAACATGGCGCACACACATAAATATACACACACCTGGATCAGGAGTCAGTTTGCACAATACAAAATAAATCCTGCACACCCTCAGGCTGTAGGAGTTTATAAAACCATCCGCTGGACTGACGTTTTGCATGCATTCATCATTTGTCCACCGGATAATATCCGTTTAGGAGTTACAGTAGAGCTACAACCGTATGTAAATCCAGATTGACGGTAAGCGGGTGTCCTTAAGAAGCTTGGTAAAAGCAAAGAGTCCTGAAATGAAATACAGAGTGAAATAGTAAACCAACTGTCAAAGCCTTCTCGCTCTGTTTGATAACACAACACCAGAGCACTTAAGGGTTTTCAAACAGGGCCTTTTTCACTGGCACGGTCATGAATATGCCTATTCTAAGGGTAATTCTTTCATTTTCCGCCGAGATATCTTACTGGGTCTCAGCCCCGTCTTCCGGACGGGTGCATTTGTTGTGCCACTGTGGGCCGTGCTGAGGGGTGAGAGGAAGGGGATGAGGAGCTGACAGACAAGGCCTGATACTGCACCTCCACCACAGGCGAATCCCCAGCTAACCCCTGTGCTGACAGCCAGGATGTAGCACTCATCCGCGGGGCTACAGGCCCAGGGCCTGGGGCCCAGGAAAGGGAGGGGCTGCCTGGCTGCTGATGATGGAGGGTGGGGGTGGGGGTAGTGCTGGTGGTTTGGATGGCACGCACCGCTTACCGTCTCCAGAGCCACAGACGGAGGCTCCTGCCAACAGCGTGTCCAGAGACTGGCTGAATGACAGAACCTCTACTCACACACACTCACACACACACATTTACTAAATCCCAGGCAACACACCAACCCTCAATCTCACTACAAGGCCTACTGTAGCTCAGCATAGTCTCTCTCATCATTCAGCCTCTGATGTTTCACAATAATGAACACGTATCTGTAACAAGCGCTTTTTCCTTTTGTAGCAATACGGTGCAAGGCACAATCCGAAAGCATTACACACCGAATTATATTAAGTGCTGTGCTCACTACTGGAAAGGGGTCAGGGCAGAGGACTGACTCCTGTCCTTTTCCAGAGTGAGGCAGGGAGACAAGGAGGACTGACTCGGTCCCATAGGGAGGCATAGAGGCAGAGAGGACTGAGGCAGAGAGGAATGATTCAGTCCCCGGTGAGGCAGAGAGACAGAGAGTGCTGCCTCTTGTGAGCCAGGCTGCAGACAGAGCTGAGGCCCCCGTTCAGAGCCCCTCCAGCTGGGATCTCAGCGCTAGATGGAGGCTTGGGTTTCAGGGCAGGACGGCGGGCTGGGGCCAGGACGCGCGGGGGAGGGAAGGGGGGAGAGTCAGCAGCCCGGCGGGGCAGAAGAGGTCCCGCAGGGTCCAACATCAGACAGACAGACAGACGCTCCGGGGAGCGGGGGGCCCACTGCCCCAGCAGGAGGAGACAGAGGCCAGCACAGACACAGTCGTGAGAGACAGAGACCAGCACAGACACAGTCGTGAGAGACAGAGACCAGCACAGACGTGAGAGACCGAGACCAGCACAGACACAGTCATGAGAAACCGAGACCAGCACAGACACAGTCGTGAGAGACTAAGACCAGCACAGACACAGTCATGAGAGACAGAGACACCAGTTCAGGAACCCAACACTGATCGATATTCTCCCGACCACAAGTTTGCCTATTAACTGCTTTCATGGTATTTGCATCTCAGAGCGTTACGGTCCAAGTCCACGGGACTTTCCAGCGGGGTGAAACAACTGCATCGGAAAATACTCAAATCTAATCTAACGACATTACAGAGGTCCAGTAAAATGGTTTGATGTGGATAATGTTTGAGGACACGCAAACAGAGCACCGTGTGCTTGGTACACTAATCATTGCAAAGTCAATGTTTTCGAGTTTGAACAGTCTGTGTGCGTCAACAAAACAAAACCTAGGTTCATAACCATTGGAAGGAATTCCCTTCACACACACCCCTCCACGCACATACACACATACGCACACACACACATTTGTGAAGGGGAAAGCATGCATCTTCATTAAAGCTGCACAAAATATAACAAAATCATTGCTTATCTGCTTTTGTAAATCTTCCATATTACATCCCCTCAGCGAGTGACTTTCTGAGGCACAGGATCATCTTCCAGCGCTCGTGAGCGCAGGAATTTCCCAGCAAGATGTATTGTGGCTGTTTTCTGGGAAATATTAGGAGAGCCAGCCAGCAGGGGCAAGGTGGGGGGGGGGGGGGGGGGGGGGGGGGGGGGGGCAGACGATAGGTATCACGGTCCCGGTCTCCCATGAAGAAACGAGTCTCGTGTCTCATCTCTCTGTCACGTTCTTCCTCCTCCTTCTCTCCCCTTCTCTCTCTCCCTCTGCTCGTCATGGCAGCTGGGTCCGTCCTGTGTTTCTAGCATGTTCAGCGTGGGTCGGTCAGAAACGAATCCACCGTGGAGACCCCTATCAACCTCCAGCCTCACGCCTCGTTCCCTTTGCCCCTCCAGAACATCACATAAAAACCTGCCCTCTCTGCCTTCGGGCAGCTTTCACGACTCACAAATCACCCTGGCTGGCTGCCTGTAAAGGGCCAGTAGACCAGAGAGGATGGAAAAGACACATTGAAACCCAATCTGGAGAATTTTCACACGGGGGGGGGGGGGGGGGGGAGACAGCTCTCACCAATCAGCACTGACCCCTGGTCCGAGACCGTGTTCGGGGAGCACTGGCCAGTTTACAGGCTGTCCTGGTGGCTTGCTCATACGCTCCCCCCCCCCCCCCCCCCCCTCCTGCGCCGGAGAGGAGGAGCGTTCAGAGTTCCTGACAGCCTGCTGAGCGTGGAGCCGGGATGAGGCCCCGGGCTCCGCCGCCCGGCTCCGCCGCCCGGCTCCCTGTGATGGAAGGAGAACACAAAACAGCTTCTGGTTACCAATAAAACAAACCTGTTGGTCTTGCAGCGTGACACCTCACGTGCCGCTGTGGTCCTCACTGAAATACGGCCCGCTGGGCGAGTCAGCCAAAACAAGTAGAAAAGGGAAACATAACAGTCTGCCAGCCCTGCAGTTTGCCTGTAAGCTCTATGGGCTGAACGGTGAAGTCAGTGAACACTGCCTCAGCACTGCCTCACCTGCCTCTGGTACAGACACCTGACTTTGCATTAGGGTCATAGTGAATCGCTACCAGAGAGCATCCACAAGGAGAGGTGTACCAGACCTGGCCATCATCCTGCCGGGATGGTAACAGGCAGACCGGCCTGGGAGGACAGCCACTGGGCCCACCTGTAGGAGCCAAACGCCGTCAGTGATGTAACAGAGGAGAGGAGGGGAGTAGGGGAGAGGAGAGAGTGGAGCGGAGAGGAGAGGAGGGGAGAGGAGAGGAGGGGAGAGGAGTAGATGAGAGAGGAGAGAGAGGAGCGGAGAGGAGAGGAGGGGAGAGGAGAGGAGGGAGAAGGGGAGAAGAGGAGAGAGGGGGAGAGGAAAGGAGGAGAGAGAGGGGGAGAGGAGAGAGAGGAGGGGAGGAGAGGAGAGTAGGGGAGAGGAGGAGGAGAGGAGAGGAATCTCCACTGCTGCTGCTTAAAGTAATCCCATTGGTTTCACTGCATCTGATCTGCAGTCTAACAGACTTCCAAACAGTTGAATGAGTAAATAAAGTGCCCTGAGGGACTCCCGGGAGAGAAGGATTACCGTAAGGGCGCTCACAAAGGACTCTAAGCCCCACAGCTCTGCCCCAACTGCAGACAAAAGCCAAAGTTGGGCCTCTACCAGGGAACCGGCAAACTTGATTAATCTCATCCTGGGCAGCACCCCCTGTGGTGAAGAGCCAGACACTCTCATGCATACAGACACACACATTCAGGTGTGCGCACGGCACTCAATCACACACAAATGCGTCGACTGTACACACAAGCACGTGTGCACATACACACAAAATTGCATACACTCATAAGGAGACACACATGCACCTACACACATCCTCTCTTGTCCCCCCCCCCCCCCCCACACACACACACACATTTAAGCTTGCCATAACTTCCAGAGTACGGCTGCATAGGCCTCATCAGATCCATTTCATGCCCTCTTGGCTGTGGGGGACTCAGGGGGGACCCTGTGTCGTGGTGCCCCCTGCCCCCCCTGGGAAGGAGGAGTCAGGGGGCTGCGGCGCTGTGGTGCCAGTCCTACCCCAGCCCATTCCTGACACGAATAACAGGATTAGGAGTCTTGTTTCCGTCAAACCCTCCATCCAGGACAAAGCTCTCGGCAGATTAGTGTCACACATCGTCATGCAGGTCTCTGTCAGTCACTCTGGGCAGAAACAGCCGTGTTGGGAAGCAGAGGTCGTCTAGAGATGAAGAAAATCTTCTGAGGACAGACACAGGAGGGCACGGAGGCCGAAGAACCAACACCATCCACCTCATGTTTCTAATAAGACATTTAGGTTGTCCTCACGTTTTTTTCCCCATAGGTTTATGATAGTCTTCTAATCTATCTAATATGTCTACCTACAGCATCTAATAGTATAGTATGGTAACCTATAGTATGGCATAGTGACACAGTATACGGTCTTCAGTGAAGTAGAGACATGTAGGGAGTAGAGAGAGGTAGTCAGGGTGAAGGCAAACACTCAGCTAGAACCACAAGCCCATATTTCCCACACGGCAGAAGAATGTGTGAAGCGGCTGCGAGAGCGAGCCTTGGGCACACAGCAGTCTGGCTGCTGCACTTAGCACCACGGTGCAGCCCGCTCCAGAGCGGCCGCCGGGGACCCCGCGCGTTGGACGAACATTCCAGAGAGGGATGCCGTTAAAGAGGGCGGGGTCTGATAACCTGAGATCGCATCCGTGCTCTGCTGGGTCTCCGGTGAGCCGACAGGGAACCCCTCTGCTCAGCGTTGTCAGACACTGAAACGACCTCTTGTAGCCATGTTGGGACACTGCTGTTTGACACATTTAAAACGCACGTAGTGAAACGTTATCCCTTTCCCCAATGTTTGGCCTGTCTTTCTGATTTTCAAAAGGCAAAAGTATGCACCAGTTTGCCTACCAGGTCCTGCCTGTCAGAATCGATATTTAAGTCGCTGTGAAGCGTCCGTACTGTGAACAGACGACGATCAAAACAACAAAGAACTGAACGAGGTCACGATAACTCTCATCTTTCACATGTTGCTGTGTTATTTATGTTAGGCAAACAGTAATGGTTGTGTAAATGTGATGGCCTGCAGAATTATACATTTACATTTAGTCATTTAGCAGACGCTCTTATCCAGAGCGACTTACAGTAAGTACAGGGGCATTCCCCCTGAGGCAAGTAGGGTGAAGTGCCTTGCCCAAGGACACAACGTCATTTGACACGGCCGGGAATCGAACTGGCAACCTTCAGATTACTAGCCCGATTCCCTCACCGCTCAGCCACCTGACTCCCTCTAGATTATAGATTATCAAAATGAGAGAGTTCCATTTTGCTGGATGTCTCCCCAGTGTCTGTGGTGATCTGCATTCCTGACTGACTAACTGACTGACATATTCCCCTGCTTAACCGCAGGGTTGAGGGGGGAGGGTAAATTATAGAGACCAACAAATTGCATGCTTGATTTCCTGAGCACTCCTCTGCTACCACTCTGGGTAATGTGAGCACACCAGGCTGAAGACAGAACAGTTCTAACTCCTCCCCTCTGCGACCACGCTGGATAATGTGAGCTAACCAAGCAGACCCCAGAACAGTTACAGCTCCCTCAAACTAAGCCCCCAGGGTGTCCTCCCACACCGCTATCAAACCCTCCCCAACACCACCCTCCCCAACACCACCCTCCCCAACACCACCCTCCCCAACACCACCCTCCCATATACCACCCTCCCCAACACCAGCCTCCCATATACCACCCTCCACAACACCACCCTCCACAACACCACCCTCCCCAACACCACCCTCCAATATACCACCCTCCCCAACACCACCCTCCCATATGCCACCCTCCCCAACACCACCCTCCCCAACACCACCCTCCCCAACACCACCCTCCCCAACACCACCCTCCAATATACCACCCTCCCCAACACCACCCTCCAATATACCACCCTTCCCATCAGCCTGAGCTACTATCTGGTGATGGGTGTGATGCTGGCCAAGCCTCTGGGACTTCCTGCACTGGCCTGCTACATTCTTTCTTTCCTAAAAACGGCATCTGTCACAATAGGTGTGGACATTAAAAAAAAATATTCTGTCATATTATTTATCTACCTTAATCTGACAAATTCTCCAATCTCCAATCGAAAGTAGGTCAGAGGTATCTTAATTGATGTCTTCTCTTGTCTCGTTTAAGGTGCAACCAGACATGCCATTAAGAGCTAGAAATGTCCTGAATTGTAAATGAAACTGTGTAATTCCACGGGGCTATGCATGTACAGCGGAAACAGGAAAGGCAAAACAAAGCCAGTTTTTGGTACAGCACTCGAACACCCTCCTGACGGGCAGGTTAACACGACCCTGCGTTAGGGGGGGAAGTCAGGGGATTGCATCATGCTATGCTGCTGGGACAGGCCAGGCGATGTTGATACATAATCCAGTACTTCCTCCTCAGAGCGTGGCTCGGTTCTGCCCGGTTCTCGCCACGCAAGCTGAAGAAACATGATCCAGCTTAACGGCAGCTAGAGTTCCATTAGTCTTCCAGTTGGGGCCCTGCACTCCCAACCAGCACAAGCAACACCTCTTCCATGCCCTCTCTGTACGCATTAGGTAATATACGAGGGAAAGAATGCAAACCTTTTGTAAAATGCTCTAATGGATGAAAGAGACAGAGCAGGGGTGGTTTCTATTATGCAGTCTGTTTACAGAAAGCCTAGCCACACGGGACTGTCGTATGTGGTACACAACACCGAGGGAGCCGGAGCAGAAAGCCAACCATCAGCATGTACCCGCCTCCCGGCATCCAGAACAAAGCTAATTAAAGAACAACATTTCACAGAAGGGCCCTCCTAACACTTCTAAAACCCAGCTATCAGCACACCCGGGTATCGTCCAAGCTGGAGAATTATGAAAGGACGCAGAGGGATATTACAAAGGTGTTCTTCTGTTAATATTGCTTTCTTCTTGCAGACAATGTCAACATGTTTTAAACCGTGTAAGGCAGGCAATTGAATGCGTTCACATTATCTTACTCGAGTACAATTTTTCTTGTTGAAAAATAGGAAATAAAAAATGTTTTGTATCCAATCTTGAAGTACTGCTTCATTAATGTAACAGTCTGGACTACAATTTGTGTACGTGTCTTATCAAAACAGCTATTATATCCTAATTGTTAAAAATATAATACTAATTATTACATTCCTAAAGATTCTCTCTCAATTTGTCCCAATCATTTGTCCTCAGAACAGGTCTTTTCAACAACAACAAACTTTCAGTAACACCATTTCAAACAAAACAAAGCATTTTTCGGTACACAATCTCATGAAACCCCCTATATGCACATAAAAACAGTAAACTAACTGCACCACGGGGGTGAGAATGAACGTTTGCCAATTCCCTGATTTATGATAGATGATAACTGGTCTGGGATCAGTCGCTGGAGGAATGTAATCACCTCCACAGTGAACGGCCAGCAGTCTGCCTCTAGCCCTGGGCTCTTAGTGAGCTGACAAATGCATCTTAAATAGGTGTCATAAAAGTCAAAAAGGTGCCAATTACATGACTAAGTATCCCATCAATGCGAACAGAAATTACAAATACAGATACCTGTGTCAGTGTGCCCCCCCCCCCCCCCCTCTCTCTTTAGTTGACCTGGGTGATGGTAGGTTAAGAAACAGTGTGTGATAGATA
Organism: Osmerus mordax; assembly: GCF_038355195.1. Taxonomy (NCBI): domain Eukaryota; kingdom Metazoa; phylum Chordata; class Actinopteri; order Osmeriformes; family Osmeridae; genus Osmerus; species Osmerus mordax. Next base: position 8,360,074 of record NC_090073.1, on the reverse strand, counting down.
GTGGAGGGGTGAGATCACAATGGAGCGATGCAGTTTGTTTCTGTGAATGTCCTGGTTTACGGCCAAAACCCAACACCCAACTGTCCAGTTTAAACGAAAAGCATACTTAGAATGCATCTAAATCTAAATTAGCCGCACACACACACGATATACAATATTGTATACATGGAAAGTGAAAGTGGTATTTAAGTGAGCCTTTCTGTGTCTGTGAGACTTGTGTTTGTGCTTCACTTCAAAGAGCGGCTGCTAGGGCATAATCACAGTGATCTGTGAAGGCCGACCGACACGTCGCCGAAGCTGGACGAACGGCCCATGAAACACTGATGCTGGAAGCTCATTGTCTGACGCACGGTGTCTCGCTGAGAGCTTCAATGACCCAATAATTGCAGTAGTGTTACAAAGCACAGATACAAAAAGCTTAAATTTAGTGACAAGTCGAAGAGCAGTCATGCGGAACACGGTACGGTCCAAAGGACGGTCTGCTATACACGGCATCAACTGACTTAATTAGATGAATTATCCTACTCTTCATTCTTTAGACGCAACATCATAAATAATAATAAGAGCAATAGTAATAATAATATGCGTGTCTAATGACTATAAGAACAATAATAATACTAATGTACATCTTAATGTAATTATTTAGGGTAGGCTATTTAATAAGTGCGATCCATAATAATGTATGTGTAGTTGCTTTTGTTTTGGTTGCAATATTGCAGGTTAAATTCGTTTTTATTAATCTGTTGCTGAATTTATAGATTGTATTAATATTATTGTGGACGTCATTATTTTGTAGCCTAATCCGTAATTAATGCCGTTGTCGCAAAAAATATATAGGCAAATTTAAAGGACAAAACTTGTGAAACCAAAATAGTCTTAAATAAATAAGTCTCTCACCACGTTTTATTTGCTTGAATGCGCGCGTCTGTCTGTCTGTGTGTGTGTACAAGCTACTTCAGTTTTGGTTGGACCATGTCCTCATTAGAGAACGCACCTACAATATGTTCAAATATATAAATAAATAGCCTATCTCTGTCCGGCCGTCAGAAGCGCACTGGCTTGCTTCGGCGAGTTAGGCAACTTTTTCTTCCATGGGGGGCTTTTATTTTTAAATGAATCATTGTTAAATCTGTTTTGCTTCCTGGTAGGATTTTTTTTAAATCAAGTATCTTAAAACCTATAGGGAAATTATTGTGCTTGGTGGAAAGATACAAAATTCTACCTACAGCCATTTCCTTCACGCCGTTCAAACTTTCCCTGTCCTCGGTTACAATCGATTGAACACACATCGAACAGGCTATACATACGGAATATAAATATTGTCCTTACTGTTGGTAGTCGTGTTTGCAGTATAGTTTCCTATCCCTTAAATAACAGCTGGTAGACAGAGGCTGCTGACAAACAGTGCAGTGCAAACACTCCTCGTGCCATGACGAATCGTTGACTCTCATCAGGAAGCGGTCAGAAATTGGACGCTGGCATCCTTCACAAACAGACTGATGGTGGCACTCCGTCCCTGCAGTGGATGGATACATTAGTATACAAGTTTCAATTGTGTATAAATGTGTTCCTAGATCCATCTATGTAAATATATTGACTAACGGATAATGTAGTTTACACATGGAGTATTATGCTAGCACGAGTCCACATAATTTATAACGTTGGGTTAGTAACTTCACAACCCTACATGCTGTGTTAATTAATGTTGTCCAAATGACAGACATCCTGACCTTTCGAGTGATATCATATGTGGAGGTTGGAACTGTCAGAGCAGTGTGATTATAGGCTACTTTTTCAAAAAACATAGTTGTGAATGCAGGCCTATATCGGCGATCATAAAAAAACAAACAAAAATAGAATCCTTGCATTGACACTTGTTTCTCTGTGTTTCAGGAGACTTTGACAATGTCATCAGCTTAATGGACATGAATTACTATATTTAACCCTCCAACAAATACCACTGGATGTTGTCAGCATTAAAAGCATCAGCGTAGCATTTACTTGCAGATGTTTATTTGTTTCATTTGGTTTGTCTTGGATTGTGTTTAATCTTGCTAGCTAGTGAGGACTTTAATATGGCACAGTAGCATAACTGTAATTAAAAATAGATTTAAGTTAGTACACAGGCCTGCACAGACGATATGTTGTACATGTAAGGAAAAGCCGCAGCACGCTTTGGTTTTATTTCCGGCAAATGCACCATTTACTTAATAGTTTTCGACATGGCATGATCAATCAAATTGTTGTTATTAATTATTTTCTTTGTTTCCAATAGTGTTAGGACTCACCAAGCCTGACTCCGATAGCTTGACCCGATCGAAGTGGATGGTCTTCAATTTTTATGCCGTCCAACATCATCGAGTATTTGGAAAGATTTCTCCCCGAGAAACCGCGTTCCAGAAACTCAGGACCTGTTGCAATATCCATAACAATATACGATCAGAATTGTCTTCGCCTCTGGTGGACAGTCCTGTGTGGTTGATGAGACTAGCCTACATGTAGATGCACTCAAGTCTGCTCTTAGGCTACAATGTGTTCCGAGAACGCTTTCAGTTGGATTCATGCAAGAATAGCCCTAAAAGTAGTCCTCAATGTTATGACTCGCCGCCTATTTTACAGCTGTTGTTTTTGTCCTAAAACAAAATATCCCTAGGCCTTTAGAATGTAGCCTAATGATTAGAAACGACGATAAAAAACTGCAAGAAGTCACCTGTTAGTTTGTTAGAGCAGGTATACGGCTACGGCCAACTGCGTTTTCTTTGCAAGCGCCCGGCTTCGCACGGGATAACGTAGCCTTGGTCTTTTTCTAATAGGCTATTTACCGTATAAACAGACCGACGAATAAAAAGCTCTACAAATCCAAAAAATATGGGCGAAATCTTCCAAAAGTTCTTCTTAGTTGTTGTATGCTCTTCGGTTCCCTCTCGCTTGAAAAGTCCAAGACCGACACTGAAGCGACTGGATCCTCCCACAACGAGATACTTTTTCAGTCTGTTTACTGGCATTGGGATGCTATTGGTTGCACAGCAGTGCGCTCAACAGAATAGAATTAATTCCGCCCTGTTAAGGCTAGAAAGAGAGTTGATATAGGCCTTTACGAAAGAAAAATAAACAAACATAGGCTACAGTCATGGCCTACGTCATCATATCACAATTTGATTATTTATTAGAATTATTTTATGTTTTTGTTTTTTTATGTTAACTGTTATAGGTATATTATGTTTGTTATTATTACACAAACACAAATCATAATAGGCCTACATGGGCTTTGTTAAATGTAGCCAAAGCTATTTCTTTATATTATTAGGATTTACTAGGCTACATGCAGTTGAAACAGCTTTGTCTAGGCTCACAGTTCCGAATCACTTTTTAGCCTACATTAGTTACACCGAAATATGTTGGCTGCCGGATTTTGGGTAGCTTGCCTGATCATCCAAATCTAGATCTTTCAGATTTATTTTCGTCTTTCCCATCTTTCCCATTAGGTTTTCCGTAGGCTACGCCTATTTAAAACTAGCACAGGTAGGCTTTAGGGGCACTGCGAGTAAGAAGTTTGCAATCACATTCTTTGTTGCATTGCCTTGTCGGCCATAACATTGTGACACCGTGCACCTGGCGATGGATCGCGATAACAGAGCTCTGCGCGAACAGGACAGTAGCCTTAACCCGAAGGTAAGATGCGTGTATAGCGCCGTGACAATTGTTTTGATATATTGATAGATCAGATATTTTTAATTGTTCTGTGTAATTGGCCAGCAACCGCTGCTGTAGGCTATACGGCCCTCAGACAATAGAAGCAGGCCTATACAAATGTGCAGCTTTTCTTCACTGAAACAGGTAGGCATGTGTAAAGTAAATCTGGACACTTTAAATCCAAGTGTCAGATATATAGACACGAGACAGATATGCCCACATATTGCCTGCATTTATTTTTTAAGTCATAATTTTGAACGATATATCATAATTCAATGTAACAAATTCAACCACATGGGATTTGACTAAAAGCACAACTCAGACTATATTCACAGGGTTGAATCGTATTGTCCCGGCATTAGACCAATAGAGACAGTTCTTTCATCTAGGCCTATGTTTTATCAATTGCACGACACGTGTCCTCAATTGTGGCTGAGATGTGTTCTATAAACCCAGATCCATTGGTACAGGGAAGCAAACCATGATTCCAAACGACAAAACATAAATTTAAGATCTGTATTTTCATATCACACGATTACATTTCAACGCGTGATTGTCAAACTCCGGTCTCCATTGATAAGGTCGGCAAGGTGAGGAACGCTGAGTCGCCTGTAGATAAATCACAAGACGCTAAAGATTATTTGTCATGCCGGCCCGGCTCTTGCTCCTGGGATGCCTTGCCCAAAAGGCATTTCAAGCGTTCTTAAAAGATAAGCAAGCTGTGGTCAATTTATAAACCCGGCTGTCTTCATGCAGGAGACCCAATAGGCTTATAACGTATAGTCAACGTAACAACTAGCCTAATGGTCTTCTAGGAGGAAAATCCCACTGTGTGATTTTAGTTTCGGGTTAATCAAGCACAACATGGGCTAAGTGAAACAAGTGAAGATAATTAGGTGTTTAGATCGGCTATGATCTATTTATCCCCCAATGTGTAGGCCTAAATCCAAATTACGAAGTTATGTCATTATATGTAAAACATATAATACATTGTCTAGTTGGCCTACATCAATCTTAAAGCGGTCACCGAAATAAATTAGAACATATGAGCGGGATTCTGCAAACTCAACAATTTCAAAAGGCCACGACTCACTATAATGAATCCACTTATTCTGACATTTAATCTTATGTTAGTAGGCTACGATATTTTAATATATTATGGCTACATTCGATGATTCGATCCGATATTCGCCTACATTCCACGGTCTTGTAAACTAACCAACAAAATAACGTTTAATTAAGGCGGCAATAGGCAGATATCCCGCACATATATAGGCTATAGGTTAATAATTAAACTATGAATAGCGACACGCGAACAAACGAAATAAATATGAATAATTGGGATCATCATTATTATTCTAAACATTAGGTTAATGTTAAATTAATTCTCAAATAAATATGTAAATTATACAAAGCTTGTTGAATAAGGGAGCATAGCATATAGGCTATATAGCTTGAATGAAATTACATGTGTTTTGCAGAGAAAGGTCTAAAAGGAATACAACTTAATTGGATGTATCATATAATGCAAGCTTAGGTTTTAGTTACCTCCTATCCATGCGTGGTGTTGATATCTTTAGTGGAGCATCGGAAAGGTAGTGGCTCCAGTGTGCAAGCACCGCTCTCTTTGCCCTCTAGTGTTCTGAGGACGAATTGTTCGGCTGATGCAAAAACCTAGACGGAAACAGCAATAAATGTATATTTTCTTAAATGTCACGAAGAGAAGGAAATAAAGCAAAGGCTAGCGTATGCGATTAAAATAAGTTGGATCCCAATCAATTAATGAAAGCATGCAACAAAATCATCATATGTTTTCACCTGGTTTTAATAGAGGCGCCTTCTAAACTTCGTATGCAGCAGGTGTTACATGGACTTTAGACGTAAAAAAGAAAAAGGTAAAACGATTTTGTATAGCTTAATAACCAGTGGTTTCTTCCCACAAATGCAGTATTAGAATATTGGATAATATTATTAAGATAAATATTCAAGAACAATGAACAATTATGTTTTGCTTGTGAGGTACTTTACTATGTTTGAACTTAGATTTCTACGTATTAAAAAAACAAAACAAGTAGGCCTGGTCTAGGTGAAACTCAGTAGGCTCTAGGCCATCATGCGAAGAACATGTGTCCGAGTTCCGTATGTCAGTAATAAACTGACCCAAAACTAACGATTGTGCAATCGTATGGATCGAATTCTGTTAAATCAGATTTTACATATGGCCTACAGATAAAACTGAGAATTATCTGCAAACTATGAAAAACAATCAGGCTGCCTTCTTTTTATCACTAGTAGCCCATGTTTGCCTTAACAAAGTAATCTTTCCTATTTTTATAAATTAAGTGTATTGGTTCAAAGAATTGTTTTGGCCGAGTGGTTATCCATATTCGAACAGGTTTACGATTCAATATCATGCACACGCATACATAATATATTGCCTTTGTTGGCAATTACTATTTTGCATATGCCAGAGAGCACACCACTCGAGAAATAAAAATGTCTAGTAAACTTTATATTAATCACATACAGTGGTTGTAAAATGAAAGGATTCCAAATATTCCTTTAAAATAAACTTGAGTATTTTTTCATTGTCCAACAAATAATTTAGGAACACATTTTATAGTTTAGGCTACATTTCCTACGTTTGCAACATGATCAATTTAAAGGAGATAATAATTAGCGTACCTGTACATTCGTTCAATAACTTTTTGATTAGAACTATTTCAATATATTTCTATGCTGTGGATAACATACCTGTTTGGCTAACGATATATATGAAAAATAATTGGCAAATGCTACATTAGTCAGTATTAGAATATGAGACCCATGGAAAAACTGACGGCCCAGTCCAAAACACAGAACACGATCAATTGCAGTGTTTGAGGACTTTGATGATTAAAGTGACTTCAGTCACATTTTAATGGGTTTGCTTCCTCGAGAGCCCGTGTAAAATAAAAAAAAGGTTAAGTTTCCCACGTTTAAAAAATATACCTGCAAGTGCAACCATCGACTGAGAATCATTTGATCAAAAATGTGTGAATCCATCAATTAGTGGGCCTATACCAAAAGCGTCATAAAGATGAACATTCGACACGAAAGCACCTACTGCATGCAAATATAGTCTGCCTATAGCAACAAAAAAACATTTTGTACAGTAGTAAATACATACCCAAAAGACAAACACACTGCTACTCTTTAACAAACCAACACGTTCTTATAATGTGAATATATATGACTATCAGCTCTATTTTAGCGAAAGACCCGAAGCCTCTTCTCAAATAGATATTTGACAATGCATTCTAATACATTTAGAACAACAACGATACCCCCTGCTGGTCACTAGAATCGTTGCACTAGATCGTTTTATAAGGAGGGGAAAAAATGCTTTGTCTTTAGTGCCATGGCTATCTCATCTCTTCTCTGTCTGGTGTCATGTCCAGAGAGCACAGGGCAGCACCTCCACCCAGAACTGTGAACACCACTCAAAGGGCCAGAAAGATTCATATGGATAACCATGCTACTTCTATAACTCAGGTCCTACATTGATCTGGGGCATTACACAAAAACTGTATTTAAACTGTGTTTAAAAGGCTTGTGAGATCTAGGTTTCGAAAGGATCTTTTGCGCATCTATGAGCCTGGATGCCGAGTCTGAAGGGGACGGATGAACGTGGCCAGAGAAGGGCTCGTACGAACCCTGTTTCCCATCATCTGGAGAAGTGAGCAGGCCGGTGAGGCTGGAACTGTGTTTGTGAGAGAGGACAGATAGGCCAGAGCTGACTGCTCGGAGCAAACAACACAGATCTCATCTGAACAAAACTTTTGAATTCTATAAGAAATGTGTGAACATAGATGAGTTACAGATGATTATAGAAACGTATGTGCGCAATGTGTTTTTGTGCTGATTTTAGTGTCTACAATGGCAAGAGTCTGAACTCGAAACGAGATTTATTGCATTTTTCTTTGTTTCTTGAAACATAATGTATCCCAAGCACATACGCAAGCCTGCATGAGGCTCTCCAATGATCTTAGGACATGTGCCATTCACAACAGGCATACACTTATTTTTCTCATGTGGGGCGCATAAATGATGTGTGCGCTGTCTAAATTACATGTGCCTACAGACCTTGTGGCTACAAGAACTAAAAGACATTCTAAATAGATCTCCAGGCTCCTGGCTGTGTGTGAAGCTGTAGGACTGCTGAACGCTGTTTAATTACATGTGTTCTCAATGCTCTGCATGTTGCTATGGGTAAAATACTTTTTATTACCGAGTGGCATAAGTCCTGTTTCATCATCAACACTACTCAATGGTGAATCGATCACAGACGGCTCTGGAAACACTAACCTCAGTTCAACAGGCATGAACATCCATTGCATGTTATGGGAACCAGGGGCCCAGATACCAATCTCAGAACATTGACTTACGTGTAAAAAAAACAAAGTAAAATAAATAACTGCCAAGTAAACAATGAAGTCAAATAATTGTAATTGTTAGTCATCATTTCATTCAGTAACTCCAATAAAAATGAGTATATCACTGTGGATTTGGGGACCAATTTCAATGAGTGTGTGTGTCCGTCTGTGTGTGTGTGTGCCTGTGAGTGGTTGTCCTTGCATGTGTGTGAGTGTGTGTGTCCATGTGTGTGTCCGTGCGTGGCTGTCTGTGCACGTGTGTGTGTGTGTCATTAAGAGGCTGGACTTCAGAGAGAAGGTAAAACTCCAGCAGATGGTTTTCAGCTGGGCGGATCTGGTGGTGAGGATCTAGACAGCCACTGTCACCAGTGAGGCGTTCCAATCTGTCCTGAACATTAGGCAGAGTCGAGCACCCCTCTCCCCGCCACCACCGCCACCCCGCCCACCTTTCCCCATGCCTTCCCCCGTCTCAATCACTGCCCTAAACAGGATGTGCTGACTACATCTGCTGCACGGCCTGTAGCTTCTCTCTCCTATCCAGACTGAAGGGGGAGACCCAGAGCAGGATAACCCGGGGACTGACTGACTGGCCAACATGCTAGGAGGCTAACTATGAAAGCAAATCAGTGACATCATGTTATAATCTTTAAAGGAATTGAATACTTAATATTGAAGTCTGAGGTGAAAAAAGTCTAGGCCAAAAAAAATCACATTGAATTTGAGCAACTTGAATTTCCGAACCTTGAATTTTTGGATCAGATTATTTTTACATTTAAATAAATTATTATTAAGAGGTGAATTCAAAACCAACAAATTCAGTGGTGTTTAGATGTCAATATTAAGTATTCAATGCCTTTTAAAATTCAAAACATTATGCCTAGAAGGCTAATTGGCTAACTGGCTAGCAGGCTAACTGGCATTATTAGGCAAGCCCAGCTGGGGCTAGAGTACAAGGCTTTGAACTCATGGTCAAGAGGAGGTCACAGCAAGCATAATAATTGACTGGTTTGACTAGTTAACCAGCCAAATGTTAGGAGTAAAAATGTAACAGCTAAACAGAAACATATGAAGACTAATTCATACTAAAGAAAAATAATTTCCAATAAGGATGTGTTATGAATGTTGTATGGTCACACTGAATGTTATAAGGACAAGAAGAAAGAAAAAACTCCCCCCCAGGTGTAGGTGTCAGAGAGAGGCTGATTGTTCCACTGGGATCTTTCTGGTATTCAGGAATTTGTCCCACCACAGTCCCTGGGCCTGGTTACCAGTTTGGAGAACCTGTGCCCTGACCTCTGTCCTCCTCCTGGTCCTGGCTGGAACCAACAACCCCCCCCCCCCCCCCCCCCCCCCAGGCCTCCTGGGAGTGCTCCGACTAACAAGAAAACTGCTGGGCCAAATCTCTCAGTACGGCTCAACGTTTTCCCCCCGGACCACTTTCAACTTAATAAACATCTTAACTAGCCCGGTGTCCCTAGGGAAACAGATCCTGTGGGCAGGATCTGTGGGCTCAGGAGCTGCCGGCCTTTATTGCTTCCAGGTGGCCGGGCTAAAGAACGCAGGCCAGCAGTAAATGTCCAATAAAATGTACATGGCACCTCCGTAGGTGGACAAGGTCACCGCACCTGTCTGTGGAGCAGGTCGACCCTCTCTCCTCTCTCCAGACGACCTAGCGGGCCCATGTCCTCCACCTAACCCCCCCTCCCCCCTCCCGCCATGCCTAGCCACACCTTGGCTGGCATCCCTCAGGGACGGTGTGTTGGACCTATGATGTTGTCAGCCTCAGCCTCTTCCTCCTGATACCTCTACTGAGAAGGGACCCATTAAAAGTTCGAACCAATCACATCAGCTTTGTTTACGACAAGCTGCAACATATGAGACCTGTGGCAGCAGCCTGCCTCGGTCTGTCCAATCAGAGCGCACCGTCCTAGCCGGGGATAATTGACTAGCAGGTTGTGTAGAGGTCTGGACACAGTGCAGAGCCTCTTTGATCTCACTTGAAAGGAGTTAATTGATCTGTGTGTTACCGGCTCCTCAGATTGTAGCGCTCCCAGGAGGGCAAAAAAAGACTAACTGGTCATCAAACGAACAGAGATTTTTAGAGATAGAGAGAGAGGGACAGAGAGAGAGAGAGAGAGAGAGAGAGAGAGAGAGAGAGGGAGAGAGAGAGAGGGAAAGGGAGATCACTTCACGCCCCGCTCCATCCTTGCTCAATTACAGTAATGCAGCTCACATGGCCTTGACAGAAAGGGGAGGGAGAGAGGAGAGATGTGTGGGGAGGACGAGAGAGAGAGAGGGAGGAAAGGGAGCAAGAGAAAGAGAGAGGAAGGGAGCCGGAGCAAAAGAGAGAGGGAGAGGGAAGGAGAGAAAAAAGAAAGACAGGGAAGAAAAGAGAGAGAGAGGGAGGAGAGATAGAGAGGGAGTGAGAGGGTAAGAGACAGAATAGCCGTGGCTGTTTGAGATCACTCACCGTGCTGCCTGCTACACGGTGAGACAAGATGGTTCTGATATCCCCGTTCCCCCGGAGTCCTGTTGGGCCTTGTTAAAGTGGAGGTGAAGGCAGGACCACATGTCCAACCTTTTCCTACAAGCCTCAGTGGGTTGTTCCCCTGCCGGACGACATTACGGAACAGCCAAGACAGCGCCAGTCCACTGGTCCACAGCAGCTGAGAGCTAACAGCCTGTTAGTGGACTAACCGTCCCACCACCTCCCCCAACACTGCTCTGGATGAACCTGCAGGCTCGGCCAAATCATCTTAGTTGGTCTCTGGCCCTGGTCTCTGACAGACCTCCAGCCATCACCCACTACCTCTCCATCCCAGGTCACCACAGAGGGGGGAAACGGGGCTGTCAGAGGCAGAGTGAGGGGCTAAGCCAGTCTTAACACAGCTCCTCCAACCACCTCATAAATATAGCCTTCCTGTTCCCCATTCCCAAAACAGCCCCTCCAGCTCGCTCTTCATGCTTCCACACTGATCCATGTCATGCTCACGGGTGTGAGGTTAAAAATGACCCTGGTACATCTGGCTGACTGCAGCTAACACAGGTCTGAAGCACACCCAGGCCCGCGCTGTGCAGAGTGGGACAGGGTCAGGGGTAAAAAAAAAAGTAACGTCTCATGCCATGACAAACGACAGGAATAGCGAGGGAGTTTTACGCAGGTGTCCTAAAATAGATGAACATGTGTTGTGCTTACATACACGAACATGCCCCCGCAAAAAAAAACTCTCCTCCACTAAAATGCACATGGGGCAAGTCAGGCCTTTCAACTTTTTAGCAGGGCTTACACAAAACAGAGGGCCAAACGCAAGCCCTCGCCGTTTTCATTTTACAGTGTGGTCTCTGAATATCATTATTCTTTTCTATATCATAAAGTGGAACTCAGGGGGGGGAGGAGGGGGGGAAAGTGAAACCATGTGAGGCGGCTTTTTTGAAGGGTCGGCGGCGTTGGGCATGGCTTGTGAGGGAGCTGCGGTTCTGAGAGCTCATCTGGCGGACCGGGCCCCTCTCCCCTCCTGCTCACCACCACACCCGGCCCCTTCTCGCCTCTGCTCACATCGCGACAACACCCCTCGCAGCCCCCCCACAGCTCCCAGACGGCAGCACCCGGAGACCCAGGGACACCAGGAACCTCCCCACATCTGCAGGAGCAGTCAGAATGTGATGGATCAGGTGAAAAGGGGTTTAATGCTAGTCAAGGTGTGGGACGGGAGATACTGCGGCAAACTAACGACTGACACTCACAAAGAGGCGGGGGGGGGGGGGGGGGGGGGGGGGGTGGAACCAGCACAGTAAGAAAGAGAGAGAAAGAGGGAGGAGTAGGAGAGAGGTTATGTCATTCCCTCGTTTTGTAGGCCTTGCTTTTCTCAGCCTCACTCTGAGGAAGAGCTGGTACGGTTTTCAATAAGAACGCCTATTCTTGTAAGAAGTCAGTGTGTATGTGTGTGTGTGTGTGTGTGTAGTATACAGGCAAGTGTATGTGTAGCAGTGTGCAGTTTAAGAGTACTGTAGAGAGGAATACTGTCAGAGGCTGTCGCTGGCTCCTGGGAGATAGGTGTCACCCTCATGAACGAACGTAGAACAGAACAGGAGGATTCAGGGAATGTCTGACTGCATCCAACAGAAAAGAAGACAGACCATAATACTCCCAGGGTTGTCATCTGTTCTTCACATCGCTACACACCTGTAAATAACCAAAAGCCAAAAGCCATTAGGAATATCAAAATATACCAATGCTGTCGACCGAATTAGCAAATTCACAAAATTAGCAGGCGTGTCTAATGAAGGATGTGGAGATGATTACATGAACGCCATTTTCAAACTAATTGGTTCTACTAAGGTGGACAAACAGGTTCTGATATCTTCATTAGCAGAGATTTTTTCAGCAGGTGTTAAGGTACAAACCAAAGACTTATAGTCTAACCCGAAGAAACATTAGTCTCACCAAGCACTGTGAGGTTTTTGAGAGTAGGTTTCTGTGTGAGCGTGTGTGAGTGGGAAAGATAGAAAGACAGAGATGGACAGAGAACGAGAGAGTGAGGAAGAGAATGAATAGAGAGAGAGGGAGAGCCAGAGACTGACAGAAAGATAGATGCATGGTGTCGTACATCAGGTAGTCTATATCACTGTAGCTCTTATTCTACCATATATGGACACCTGATTCTTAAAGAGACACATACACAAGATCACTTTTTTTTTTTTAAGTAAACATTGTAAGCTGGGAATGTATTTTAATTATATAAAAAAAAAAGAATTATACAATTTTTAAATAAAAGTATAGATACATTTAAGTGTAGCACCTTAAAGGCCATAATTTGGCTAATAATTCATATAATAATGAAACACATTGTTTAACCCTATGACACATGTCATAAATCACAAAACACACAGCACTTCTCATTGGTTATTCTTATAAATTAAAACAAATAATTGCCATTGTAAATTCACAATAAAAATAACTGCAGTTCCTCCTGGAAGTGTTATCCATGTTGAAGGTGCTTTATGTCAGGAATGTTGTGTCAGATTCCCGTATGGCTGGGCGGGTGGAAGGAGATTCCACCTGGGCAACACTGTGCTCCGTGCTGAAGTTGTAATAAAACTGCAACACAACACAAATCCAGAAGATCATTAAGACAGTGGGGAAACATATTACTCTTCACACATTCATGCCTACACACACAAACACAGACAAGCAAGCATACAGGCTTTTTGACTGAGTTCAAACTTTGTTGGGCCAGTAAATGGAGTCTGAAGAAAAAATATGGGCAAATACTGACCCCTAGTGGACACATATGATCATGACACCAGTGAGAGGGAAATGCCTAGTAGTCAGTCAACCATTTATTTACAATTTCTAACTATATTTCTTCTTTAGTGGACAAACAAAATCTCAGAATAGAAGGTGTGACTAAGCTATTAATTTTTACACTTGAGTCTGTACTAAAGACAGTAAATCTAAAATGATTTGTCTTCCCGTTGTCTTACATGCCCTTCATAAGGGTAATAGCAGTCAGTGACAATGATCAGATGAGAAAAAAAATATTTATATTAATACACAAACAAACTGCAATACTGAATCACAACACTAGGTGATGCTGTGAGATCACTGAAACTGCTTTTTGAAATTCGCATTCACTTCTTCCAACATGGCAGTGATTGGAGAATAAAGCACCACCCTCTCTATCTCTTATCTATCTGGAGGAAGATTCAAGTTACACAGAAGCATCACATGTCAAAAGCCAGTTAGTTATAATGAAATTCAGAAAAGACACCTGGCTAAAATAAATAAATAAACAGGTGTGTGTGTGTGTGTGTGTATATGTGTGGATGATGGATGGGGGACTGGGGTGTTATCAGGAAGAGCATGGATCACTGTCTGCCACTTTTACATGCAGGCTGACAGGACAGTGACACAGGAGAACATGGGCGGCCTTCCCCTAGATGAGCAAAGCTTCATTTCCTGTCCCTGCTCCGCCGCCAAAAATATTTGACATGTTGTCTTCATTAATGCCACCTCTATTTGGAACTCCCCCTTTCAGACTCTCTCTCTCTCTCACTCTCTCACTCTCTCACTCTCTCACTCTCTCACTCTCTCACTCTCTCTCACTCTCTCTCTCTCTCTCTCTCTCTCTCTCTCTCTCTCTCTCTCTCTCTCACTCTCTCACTCTCTCTCTCACTCTCTCACTCTCTCACTCTCTCTCTCTCTCTCTCTCTCTCACTCAATCCTACACACACACACACACAGGGTATCTCACTCTTTCTTTCCTACTCACACACACACCAACACAGTCTGTCTCAAGCCATCACTTCATACATTCACACCGACACACACACACGCACACAAATGCTGAGACGAATACATGCAAAGGTGTTAATGAACACTCTTGTCACGCACCTTCCCTGTGCCGTCCTCACTGGTGCTGCCGCTCTCACACGCTCACTCTGAAAATCATTAGCAACCCGCCAACAACAACATTTCTCAGCAGTGCGAACTACATAGAGACGTCAGCTCAAATCGCTTACTAATTAACACTTAAAAAGACACAAATTAGATATGCGTGGCTAAAAGCAATTATAATCTCCGCAAGTTTTTCCGAGTCATTTGGGAAATGAAAAGAATGCCTAATTGCTGGAACCAACATCATCTGAGAAATGGCTTAAGTGATGCCTGTTAGGAAATATTCTTATCTACAACACTGTGATTAACGCAGTTTTCCTCAATTACATGTGCATATGTTAAATACCGCCAAGAACATCTCCTTTATGTATGTATTTTTAATAGAATTAGAAATCCGTCAATTAGTACAGTAACAATCTGTCCTCCAGTAGTGTAGACAGAGGGAAGGAGACCTAACAACAGTACGTTGAACTTCGCTGGACAACAGAAGGTACAGCAGCGACTGTAACAGAACCTACGTCCGTTTACCGTTACCATGACGTCCGTATACCGTTACCATGACGTCCGTTTACCGTTACCATGACGTCCGTTTACTGTGTCCTCCAACAGAAGGTACAGCAGCGACTGTAACAGAACCTTCTGGACTACCAGGGATTTGTGATCCTAACCATGCCATGTTTGGAGATCCCTTCCAACAAACCTACCCTGAATTACGACCCGAATTCTTTCACTCGTGCAAAAATACAATCCCATAGGTCCATAACTATTTATATCTTTAAATTATTATAGTATTTATGTAAGGAAATAAAAAATTCACAAACTACATTTTCAACATCTGGAGTTTTAGTGTGATAATAAGGGGAGAGAAGTAAAAATATCACAATGGTAAGGGATGTTTCCTCCTGGAAACTAATTATCAAGCTAAGCTGAGGCTTCATCGCCATCAGCCTGCCCCCACCATTAATCTTGTGCTGTCGTCCACTTCACTAAATCCTGCGTGTTACACTATCTCACATTTACTTCATCAGCTCCAGCTCGGCAGTAATTAATGGTTCCTTGTGCCCTTCCCTCCCTCCCTCCGTTTTCTTACCTCATTCCCTCCTGCCCTTCCTTCCTTCTCTCCCCCCCTCCCCTCCCCTCCTCTCCTCCATTCCTTCCTTCCATCCTTCTCCTCATTCCCTCCCTCCTTATTTCCCTACCTTTCCCTTCCTTCCTCCATCCCTTTCCTTGCCTCAACATACCATGTGTTCAGGGGGCTGGGGGAGGAAAGGAGGGGAGAGGAGAGGAGAGGAGGGGAAGAGAGGAGAGGAGAAAGGAGAGGAGATGGGAGAGGGGAAAGGAGGGGAGGACAGGGGAGAGGAGAGGAAGAGAGGAGAGGAGAAAGGAGAGGAGATGGGAGAGGGGAAAGGAGGGGAGGACAGGGGAGAGGAGAGGAAGAGAGGAGAGGAGAAAGGAGAGGAGATGGGAGAGGGGAAAGGAGGGGAGGACAGGGGAGAGGAGAGGAAGAGAGGAGAGGAGAAAGGAGAGGAGATGGGAGAGGGGAAAGGAGGGGAGAGGAGAGGAGAGGAGGGGAAGAGAGGAGAGGAGAAAGGAGAGGAGATGGGAGAGGGGAAAGGAGGGGAGGACAGGGGAGAGGAGAGGAAGCCTGTGGGATGAGCTGCCAGGTTGTCCTGTCTTCACCATCAGCAGACCACACCGGACGACCACACACGCACACACACATCCACCCGCACACACACACAGTACTACCTGAGCTGACAATGAGCATTCTGGGTGACCAAATGACAAGATGGCAACTCTGTGTGATTTCTATACCATGTGACAGCAGATAGAGCCAGGGTGCAGAACAGACACCCGGTTTGATGAGGGACTGTTTGCTCTGTAACACATCTCCAACCCAACAGCACCTGTTCCCTTACATTGGTCTGTCACATCCTGCCAGTCGTGATACCTAGATAATGCGCTAATGAGAGAGAAGGGATGTCACTCTCTTTAATGCACACACATGCTGGCAGTACACACACACACACACACGCTGGCAGTACACACACACACACACACTCACGCTCAAATGTATGCACACACACCAACACATTCGTACATGCACGTATACACACACACACACACACATTTGGCTCAAAGGCATGTCGCTATTTCTATCATGCAGGTAGCTCCGATTTCTTCCCCCTAGCAACGAATGGCTGCAGGCTCCTTCGTTGGTAACAAGGTGCTGTGTGTACTGACTGTATTTGCCCGGTATATACCCTGTTTCTCCTCATGCTGAGTCTGTCGTGTGTGCAGGCTGATTGCAGCCAGAAGCAAGCGTCACTGTTTACCAGACTACATGGCATTCTGACTTCCTGTTCCCCTAGAGAGGTGAGAGGAGGAAGGCCTTAGAAGCCCGCAGACAGGAGCGTCTGAAGGCTCTCGAGCCCTCAGACAGGCTTCCCCAGCCAGGCTGCGGCCCTCCAGTCCAGGCTTAGCAGGGCCAGACGGGCCGTGCCGTCTCAAACGCTTCATTACAACCTTCCCCAGACCTGTTCGCTTTGCATTCTGGGCCGGCAGCGCCCAGTGTCAGCGGAGCGTGGCGCCCTCCACTCACCTCCTCCTCGACCTCTGCCAGGGATTTGATCGTAATGCCCATTAAATTGACTTGCTGCATCTGAAATCAAAAGCAGAGAGAGAGAGAGAGAGAGAGAGAGAGAGAGAGAGAGAGAGAGAGAGAGAGAGGGGGGGGGGGGGGGGGGGGGGGGAACAAGCGCCATGGCGATTAGGCTGATGGCTAAGTAAGCCTGGCTTTAATCCTATCCTTCTCCATGTCAATACAAAAAGGGATGGACTGAGCCAGCTCTGCCCGGCTGCACACTTCTGTTTCACTCAGTCTGGAAAGGAGAGGAGAGAGGACAAGAGGGGACTAAGACGAGAACAAGGGGACAGGAGAGGAGAAAAGTGGAGAGGAGAGGAGGGGAGGAGAGAGGAGAAGAGTAAAGAGAAGAGGAGATAAAGGGAGAAAAGAGAGCGGAAAGGAGAGGAGATCAGGCCCAGATACAAGCAGTGTTAGCACAAGGAGGAGGACAAGACTTTGAGGTTCTTGTTTACAGAAGACTAAAATACTCACTTCTCCGCGAGGGCCGGTATGTTTGTCAGAAACCATGAAGGGTATGTCATCCACGACTGGAAGGAAAGGAAAAACAACCCTGAGTTGATAAACCCGATCACTCCCCATTCTGCATGTGAAACGTTTCAACAGGGCTGAATGTGACAATATTTAATAGCAGTGCAGCTCACCCCCCCCCCCCCCACGAGCAGCTCTCAATGGCAAGAAGATGAAAGCCTTTCTTATCCTCCACTGTACTTGAGCTCCTCCACCCTCCCTCCCCCCCGTCCCTTCCACTTTAATTACTCTTGATTATTCCAGATTCTGTCTCGTCGGGGAGATGCGCGACTCCAAAACAAAGACACACTCACACTCGCGCCGAAAGAGGGGAGAGGACGGAGACAAAACAGTCACCGGATATCAATTTGCATGAAAATAAGCGGCACTATTCGGCAGGCGAAGAGGGAAAAAAAAGTGGATTGAAACGAGGACTTGCCAAGAGCGGTGGTGGTATAATTAGCATTTGACCAAACAAACGAGCTTCAACAGAGCTATAATTAAGCAGGGCTGTAATTAAGTGTATGCCCTTTATCATAATGATCATGGTTAAAACGGTGTGATGGCTACTGTTGATTATTCATGGTGTAACCCCTATACTGAAGCATTCTGAGCATGCTCAGGGTGTCAAGGCTGACAGGCTAGAGAGCAGGCCTTTGTTTATGAAATACATTAGAGCCCAAATTACCGACGGGTGACAGGGGACACAAAGGCTCTCTGAGGCAGAGTGAGAGGGAAACCTGCTCGACTTCAATTCCAAACTCCAAATTAAGAAAACTCTCTGACTTCCTCTCGCTGTGGTGCAAACACTGAGAGAAGCTTCCAGAAGCTGGCCTCTCATCCGCAGCCATTCAGCCTCCTGGTACAGGAAACCGAAACCATAAACGTATGAACAGGCTTCTTATGAGACGCGTTTTGGAACTGATACTGCAGTTTCGTAGGAAATATCGCGCTCCGTTTCAAAAGGATTCTTCATTCGGACACTTTCCGACTTTCCCCCTTCTCGCTTCAGATTCATGGTTCCTCTGCTTTCCCCTCGTGTGGATTTCTGCTACAACGAGATCTTTGTGGTCCAGCCCCACAGCTCTCAGGACCTCAGGCCAGCAGAGCAAAGACTGACTCATTCAGTCTCACCACACCGACCCTAACTCACACCTACAGTAAATCAGAGTACTGTAAAGTGCAGAGCCAGGAAGGCCAGAAGGATCCTGTTTGGCTGCCATCTATGCTCCCTCTGTAGCCTCCACACCCACCCCCCCTCCACCCCTCCCCACCACCACCACACCACCACCATCACCACACCAACATGATCCAGTCTGGGTGTGTCAGATCCACCTCACTCGGAGCTGCTCAGGCTTCCTGTGTCTCCTCCGCCTCGCTCCTGTCTGCTCCAGCAGCAGTTACAGCTGAAGGGGCTCTTCGGAAGTGCCCGGCAGCAGTGATTGGCTGAATATGATGGCTTGTTTAAGCCCCATAAAAACAAGAGAATAAACATGTGTTCGCATGTCGCGGGGGCTGAGAGGTAGGCGGGGGGGAGGGCGGGGGGATACATTTGAATCGATAGCCAGCAAGCAGAAGCTGGAGTCTGCAGATTGTGGCTTGTGATGGATCGGTGTCGCAGGCAGATGAAGCCACGGCTGAAGGCTGGCCCCGCTTCTTTATTGTTCAAGGATTCCATTCTAAATCAGATCTCACTTAGTATTCCTCCACCATCTATACTGGAGGGCCCATCTCTCAGGAGGAAGGGGGGAGGGGCAGATTGTCCGGGGGCGGGAAATGGATATGGCACCATACCAGCCACGGGTCCGGCACTGGAGAGGATTGAAGTCATGTGAGTCCAATCTTCTGTCCCGAGGCTGGTGATATGAAGCGTGCTCTGCCTTCTCTGGCGACCCGGGCTGGAGTCTGTTACGGGCACATCAGTGAAGTCACAGGCCAGCGTCAGGGATCCTGGGAAAGCTCTCCCTGGTGCAACAGGCTGGGTATGACAGCCTGGGTAGGACAGTGTAACGTATGCAGGGGCAAGCGTATGCCTCCTGGACGGATCTGGCACTTTGTGAGATCACAATTCCCCCCTGAGCAAAACATTTGAGAGGTGATTATGATGACGGCAAGCGCGGAGATGATGATGATGACGGCGATTACGGTCCAGATGATGACAGTGGCGGTGAGGGTGATGATGAGGAGGAGGACCACAGCGATGATGAAGATGCAGCGCAGACGACGTGGTCGGCTCGGGGGGGCGAGGGTGGGAGTTGAGGACAGAGGTGCTCGGCGGCGAGGGACCCTATGGTCTGACTGATGGTGGCGTAAAGAACAGAGTCAGCACAGGGCCCGTGTGGATCATTGCCTTATTAATGGCTCTGCCAGGTGCGATGAGGAATGGCCGCGTTGTCATCTCCAGTCCCTGGGCTCAGACGGATGACTGTTTGAGGACGGGGCAGAGTTTCCTCTAACGCGGGCGCCGAGCCCTCTAATCCCTCACACATCTACCGCTGGATACACTGTCACCCAGGACCCCAGCCGTCCCTGTATCAACCACGCCGGGCGACACACACACACACACCTGCGCGCGCACACAGGTACACCCACAGAGACCCACACAAACACCCTCACAAACACACACACACCGGCGCGCGCACACAGCACACAGGTACACCCACAGAGACCCACACAAACACCCTCACACACACACCTGCGCACACACACACACACACCTGCGCGCGCACACAGGTACACCCACAGAGACCCACACAAACACCCTCACACACACACACCTGCGCGCGCACACAGGTACACCCACAGAGACCCACACAAACACCCTCACAAACACACACACACGCCGACACACACACATTTACGGGGTATATTCTGACGTTGACGAATGGAGCGCCCACGCGGGAGTGATCAAGCAAGCCTCGCGTTACCCGAACCTCACCTCCGCACCAACAACGCGGAAGAATATCGATGAACTTTTATTTGGGCGCTTCACCGCCCCTACAGGATCGCATTGATCTCTATCCACTGTGATTATCCAGGTGGATCCCATCGGATAGCTAAGCAGCGCTCGCATCGTAGGTGACGTTTATACTGCGGCCGCATCCGGCTTCTCAACAGGCTAGCTCGTGGAAATACTGATTGTGTATTTCCTGTCAGGGGGCGAGTATTAGTTTGGAACAGAAACCCCAGGCAGAGCAGCGCCAGTATAGCACGTCCAGGTCGTACTGCCTGTCAGTCATCAGGATAATGGTGGAGGCTCCAGGAGAGGCAGGCAGCGGGAGGAGCCCTCTTGCCCACTCACAGCCCTTAGCCCCTCTCCGACATGAAGAATAGTGCCCGGCCCTGACAGCATCTCCCAGACATATTGTCGTTTACTTTGTCGCCGGGGCATGCCATCTGTGCCGTTCCAGGAGAGGCTGTGTGGCGAGGCTGCGGCAGGAAAGAGGAGAGAGAGAGGGGTGGGGAGTGGGGAGAGAAAAGAGGGAAGAGAGGGGTGGGGAGTGGGGAGAGAAAAGAGGAGAAGAGAGGGGAGAGAGCGGAGAGGAGTGGGGAGAAAGGAGAGAGGGGGAAAGAGACAGGAGCCAGGGTGAGAGGAGAGGGGAGAGGAGCCGGGAGAGAAAAGAGCAGAAGGGAGAGAGAGGAAGGAAGGGAGATATAAGAGAGGAGAGAGGGGAGAGAGGAGGAGAGGGGAGAGTAGCAGGGAGAGAGGGAAGAGAGGAGGAGAGGAGGAGAGGGGGCCCTCAGTAACTCTGCTGCCACGGCAGGTCATTAGTCAAATTGCCTAATGAGAGAGAATACAAATGGCCCCCTACCCTGACAGGAGGAATTTTGGAGGTGTCAGAGTATCTGACCCGTGCTGTGGGAACAGATGATGGCGCGCTGCTATTTTCAGATTATTTTAATGACTATGAGCTCGATGAATTCCATTCTCTCTTTTTTTTCTTTCTTTTATCATTTTTTTTTTTTTTCTTTCTTATTATTATTCCACAATACCTCCAGCAATAATAAGGGGAGGCTGAACAATCCTCTGAAGAGTCTCGAAACCTCCCGCTGACGAGCTGTTACTTCTCAAGGGGATGCAGAAAGGTGTGGAGACAAACAACCGAATCCATTACCTCAACGTGTCTATGGTTCCTCATAATGCACACAGAAACACACCAGGCTGCTTCGAAAATGTCTTCCATTAAAACCGCTCAATGTTTACACATTCTGCCTAGTGAAACAGATTAACTTTGAGCAGCCTGAGGAGCCTCTTAAACTCCTTCCTGGTGACTGATATCGGCGACTTTAGACCGACTGTCCGGTTCCTACAGGATGAGTACGAGAGGTGTAGGACCTGGGGGTCTGTGCGGCTAGCTGCTAAGCAGGCTCTCAGGTTTACTGAGAGAAAGAGAGCTGAGGGAACGCGGAGGAGTATTTAGCAGGGAAGGAGGAAGTTATTTTTCCATCTGTGTGACAAGCAGCCCTTGAAATCAGGCGGTGGGTAGAGAGCCAGGAGGAAGTCCCTGTTGGGCTCTGGTCCATCAGTCTTCTAGAAAGTGGGCAGAACCAGCGGTACCTACCGTGCTGGCCACAAACATTCTGGCACCACGGTGAAGGGTTTGAAGAGGCACATACTCATTTCCGACAACATTACCTATGCGGGGGCCATATTTCATCCATCCAAGCACATGGCAGTAGTCGCCAAACAGACAGTGGAATACTTTTAAGAATTGGAATCAACCCAAGTCATTAAAATATTCATACCCTATTAGATTACTACTAATATATAACCAATATTACTGAGATGGTATCAGAGCAGTATCTACAGTGATACACTGCGATTTCAACGGCAATAATCCCCAAATAAGAATGTTAATATTACAGAGTTGGCTAACAACCATCACTTAGCACAAGTACGGGGATTGGAAAAATACTAAGCGTTTGATAAGTAGCACATTGTCTTTTAGAACTTAGCAGTGGCAGGGTCCCTAGCTGAGTGTGCTGGTAAATGTGCTGCAGGATGTGGGTATAAGAGTATGCCTCTCTGAACAGGGTTGGGATCTGGCACGGAGCTGACAGTAAATTGCGTGCACCGGATGGGACACAGCAGAAGGCATAATTACACAAATCCCCTCTTAATTAGCGGTTCTGTGGGCCTACTAACCCGTAATGATGCGAGGGATGTGGCGAGCTAAAAAAAAAATATATACATAACTAGAAACACTCCCCACCACTGAAGCCTGGGTCACACCACACCGCTACCCCAGCCCCCCCCCCCCCCCCCCCCCCCCTAGGCCCAGGCTGACATTTGATCTGTCATGATCATTGACTTCACAGTTACCTACCATGCTGCCCCCTCTCCTTCACCAGTACATCAGTGTTAGGTGATTCCCATGCCTCCCTCCCACCCACACCCACACACACACCCCCACACCCGCACGCACGCACGCACACACACACACACACCCACCCCCACGCACGCACACACACACCCACGCACACACACACACACACACGCACACACGCACACACACACACCCACCCCCACACCCGCACGCACGCACACACACACACCCACCCCCACCCACACCCACACACACACCCCCACACCCGCACGCACGCACACACACACACACACACACACACACACACACCCACGCACACACACACACACACACACACACACACACACACACACACACCCTGAGCTGTGAGCAGCCTGTGGGCTTTGAGCTGAACACCCTGAAAGGATATGGGGGGCGTTATTAAGTCCTCCTCGCTCGCACTACCCAGAAACGTGAAGTGACACCTTACATGGTGAGTGATGAACGCTACCATCAGGGGGGATGACAGAGGGGATGACAGCCAGAGGGGCCTGCTTGGCAGCCACTAAACCAGCCCGTCACCTATTCATCACCCCCCTAAACCAATCAACCAATGCCACCCTGCCATTTATTATGCTAAGAAGCCCTCCACTGGCCACTGTTCTCAGTTAAGTGAGTACACATCCACTTAACTACGTCCACTGTAAATCTACAGATTCTATTTAACTGCATTAGTAAGTGTGTTCGAACAAGGTATTGTTAACTGTGCTGCGGTGGGGGTATTAGTTAGTGGATGTTTAAACTGCTCCTGGTGAAGAGTATGAGGAGAACTTGTAAACGCAACCTCAGGGAGGCCCCGGATGCCCTTTGCTAAAATGACTTCATTTCCAGAATCTCATTGTGCTTTCTAAATCACACTACAGCATGTATTAGAAGATCATCAATTACAAACTGAACAAGTCAGCACAGCCATTAAAAGATCTTTAAGGCATATTTGACCATAAATCTCCCTAAACTAAATTTAATGACTGGATTTGGGGGGGTGGGGGGGATATTTTTTATCAAGTTCTAATTAGATGTGTGATAACAAACCCTGCTGTATGTGAAGAGAGGAAGAGAGCAGTGACAGGCTCATCTGTTGAGGATGTCCATGTCTGTCCATGGAGAATAATGGACACCATCTTCCATCACAGGGAGCTGCAGAGAGCTATGAAAAATGAGGCTCCAGAGTCCAGCCTCCGAAACCATTCAAAGCCACTTATGTGATATTGATATTTCATGGATAACTATAATAGATATAGCCAAACTAGGTTTAGAAGTAAAAAGATAAGGACTGCTAGGCAGGTTTTACAAATGCAAGTGACAGTTGATTTAGAAAAAAAACTCATTGCTATTGTGTTGTGGATTTTTCATAAGTTGATGATCGATATATTTGGCTTAACTTAGGTTATTGTTTTCTTGGCCAATTCAAAGAAGGAAAAGTACCTGCTCATAAGTATCAACAGTATCCAAAACCATTAACCTAATTAGATTTCCATTCAAGATTGACTTTGTTTATCTCTTTGAACATGGGTCAGAGTTATATCTAGAGTCACGGCACTTCACCCTACTTGCCTCGGGGAGAATGTCCCTGTACTTACTGTAAGTCGCTCTGGATAAGAGCGTCTGCTAAATGACTAAATGTAAATGTATATCAAATGACTCACAACGGTTTTTCCAGTGTGCCCTTCGTTCACCACCAGAGGTGCCATCTCCTCGTGGCATGGAAAAGTGTTTCTTTAGTGTCCTTAGACGGGAGCTGGCGCTTTTTTAATCCCTCAGCTAAAATTATTCTGTTATTCTAAAATACGGCCCCACCAGTTCAGTAGCAGCTGAGATCCATCATGGTTTGAGATTAGAGCAGAGGACCGACTTAGCCTCTCTAGGCCCGCACCAGCGCCGAGCTACACAGGGAGATAAGATGGAACTTTTGTTTGAAACCTGATGAGAAGCTTCTTAATGAAAGCGCTGGGCCAAAAATAATCTTTTTTCTCTGTGTTAGTCAATCAAAAAATGGTGTAGTTGGGAAAAAGAAGAGAAAGAAAGTAATTTTGCATAATCAGTGAGCACCATCTGGAACAATTAACTGAATTCTAGTGAATTCTGAGGATCCGTCATATTGGCTTATTAAAGATCCAGAATTATACAAGTAATAAATCCTTGGAAAAACCATGCGTACCCCTGCCTGTCACAACTATTTTAACTTCAAATACAGTGGAATGCTTGATAAGGCTGAAAAGAGGAGATTAATATATGCAAATTATGTCGAGCATTTAAAAGCCCCCCTACAACTGTCTCGTTTTTTTTCTCTTCTTTTTCAGTCACTTTATGTTTTATTCATACACCCGCTCACCTGTCATTTCATAAGCTATAATATTATGAGGGTATTATTAAACAGCATAAAGTGGTGTTTTAATTGGAAAGCTTCATTGCATTTTCTAATTATTTGGACCAAATTAAAAACAGATGTGAATAGTCTAATGTGGATTCTAATATCGGTTCTGTAAAATCTAAAATCATTGTCTCCTTGCTGCTGTGATATTTTGCAAACCCAAGTTAATTTTGAATCTTCCTTTTTATTTTTTTTTCTTCTTTTTATTTTTTTTCCTTCTGCAAAGGATGAACTGTCTTCCATCTGTTAATTGAACTTCTTTTAATGGATAAGGAAATAATTGCTCTCCATATTACGTTATATCAAGACCGGTGTCAAGATCCTTTTTGATTAATTCAATAGATATGTTAATGTATTACTTTTTATTAGGTTTACCTATTTATCAGGAGGATGGCTGCTGAATACTATTAGCCTGTTCGATGCATAATTTTATTAAAAGCCTGCAGCATAACAAGAAACCAGGAGTTATATGCATTAGGTCCATTTAACATGTTTAAATAGAGAAGCATCTAGTCATATTAAAAGAAATAAAGAACACAATTAAAAAAAATTATAAAACTTGACACATTTCCTCGACATTTATTTAGTGAAATGCAAAACATAGCTAAAAAAACGAAAACAATAATTGATGCTTTTTTCACTTTTTAATTATGTATAGAGATACCCTGAGCTTCTGTCAATTGCATGAGTAATAATTGGTACAGAAATTCACCATAAGATCAAAGAGCTGCCAGTAACATAACAGGGTCGGGGAATGCTATGAAAGCTCCCTCTCTGCTAAGAACTATCTTGAGTGAGGGTTGGAAATTCTACGTGGATTTGTTTTTAATATTCTGGTAATAAATGTCAAAGTCCCTGCACATCACAATAGTACATAATGTGACTGAAGATGACAGATTTCCTCGACTTGTTTCCTCTCCTCCCCCCGGATCATTCTTTTTGTGTGTTGGTGTTTTTCTTTTTCCGTTTTTTTTTTTTTTTTTTTGGAAGTGACGGAGGGTTTAATCAAGAAAACAGGCAATTCATCAATCCTAAAGAAGGTGCCCGCGCTGGCTTGACACAACCCGCATGGTTTTAGACCATCTCGAACCTGGCCAGCTGTCAACACACACCACACACACACTCACCACACACACACCACACACACACCCACCACACACACACACACCACACACACACTCACCACACACACACACACACTCACCACACACACACACACCACACAGCTCCCGGGGAACACAACTCCGCTGACTGCCACGCCCCCACACTCTGGTGTAGGCCGTCACTTTGCTAACGAACACGAGGCTGCCTCTAACCCTTTGAATGTGGGGCTGGATGAGGGCTCTGCCTTTAACCAAGGACTTGGAGGGATTAAGTCGCCAGGCCCCTGGTCGCCAGGCCCCTGGTCGCCAGCCTCCTGGTCGCCAGGCCCCTGGTCGCCAGGCCCCTGGTCGCCAGGCCCCTGGTCGCCAGGCCCCTGGTCGCCAGGCCCCTGGTCGCCAGGCCCCTGGTCGCCAGCCTCCTGGTCGCCAGGCCCCTGGTCGCCAGCCTCCTGGTCGCCAGGCCCCTGGTCGCCAGGCCCCTGGTCGCCAGGCCCCTGGTCGCCAGGCCCCTGGTCGCCAGGCCCCTGGTCATACATGACTCTGGAAGACTGCTGTATTAGCCTGCTCTTCAGTGCCACTTGAAACTCTGTTCAGACAAAGCATGGCACACAGGATGACTCAAATCCTTTGCTGTCCTTGTCTACCCTTTCAAGGCTCCCCCCATACCATCACCTGAATTGTAACAATACCAGCATATTAACATTCATGTAATTCATGTAAAAAAACATGAATGTGTGATTAACTATATATTCATGCATGCATGATATCCTAAGAAATCCTATAAATTACAGGTGTAAAACATTTCAACTGAAAACAAAAATGTTTTAATGAAGATTTATCTCCAAATCACTGCTTAGAAACACACATTGGAA
The DNA here is from genome assembly GCF_038355195.1 of Osmerus mordax. Classification (NCBI taxonomy): domain Eukaryota; kingdom Metazoa; phylum Chordata; class Actinopteri; order Osmeriformes; family Osmeridae; genus Osmerus; species Osmerus mordax. The sequence goes on along the minus strand of NC_090073.1, from coordinate 8,332,703 downwards.
ATGCATACCATCATTTATTAAAGACATCTCTATTGCTCATGGTCTAAAAACCATGTGTGCTCTGACAGGCTGGTAGATAGTGTCACCTATGTGTCAGGCCAAACAGTAAGCAGGAAGACAACCAGAGTCTGACAGGGATAACTGGGATCCCAGCATCGCCCTGACAGTCCTCCTCTCTGGAGCAGGGAGAAACCTTCACCACATGGTGTCTCTCTCCAGCTGGATAAAGGCTGCCTTCACTGCCTCCTCCGCTCTCTACACCTCCACTAGCCAGCCTCCCACCTCCCCTCTCTACACCTCCACTACCCAGCCTCCACCTCACCTAGACCAGCTCTGCCTACCCGCGCCGCGGCATGAAGACTAAACCCTGGCTGCTTTTCATCAAATACTTTTCATTGGTTATCATCCCAGGGAGCGTTTAGCTTCAGTCTCGACCACACAAGGAGTAAAAGGAAGGGAAGGTAGATGTGACGATGCCATGCGTTGGATCATCTTTGACAGCTGTTAAATGTTCTCGTGAGTGCAGTGGTGAAGCCCTCTGGGAGGCAGTGTTCACTCTTACAGATAAGCACCGCTCTGTACACGCCCAGTGATGAAAGACACACACACACACACAGTATTTGTAGATCAATTACCACAACGGCTCTTTTCACACTGGCAGAGATTAAATACTTCCATAAAGACATACAGTACAGCTGTACACGCTCTAGAGCTTTGAGTATTAGTCTAACTCGAGTCATGCGATTTAAGATGCAGCTTTAAGCACGAACATCTCAGAAAGAAAGTTACGCATTTCGATTTTACCAAGGGCTGGGCAACGTCTTCCACTGAAACCTCAGAGAGAGGCTCGTCATAAGTTAGAGTCTCTGACACAAAAGAGGGGAACACGAGGAGTCTGTTGACAGGATATTTTACCTGACATGGTGTAGAGGCCTGAGGTCTGGTGCTGGTAGTCAGGTCTGCTCGAGGTCCTTCTGTAGAGGCTGTTAGGGTCCTTCTCTGCTGGTCTGGAACAGATAGAGGGAACAGCATCACGTGCTAGTAATCCGAAGGTTGCCAGTTCGATTCCCGGTCATGCCAACTGACGTTGTGTCCTTGGGCAAGGCACTTCACCCTACTTGTCTCGGGGGAATGTCCCTGTACTTACTGTAAGTTGCTCTGGATAAGAGAGTCTGCTAAATGACTAAATGTAAATGTTCAGCACCTTCACAATGTTTCGGGTGACATCTGTCTGTCTGAGATTTACAGAAGGAGGCCACAATGTGGATTATGTGTCGGATGGATTCACAACAGAAGGAACAACCTGTTCAAGCCTGTTCAAGTGGGAGTCAGGTGGCTGAGCGGTTAGGGAATCGGGCTAGTAATCCGAAGGTTGCCAGTTCGATTCCCGGTCATGCCAACTGACGTTGTGTCCTTGGGCAAGGCACTTCACCCTACTTGCCTCGGGGGAATGTCCCTGTACTTACTGTAAGTCGCTCTGGATAAGAGCGTCTGCTAAATGACTAAATGTAAATGTTATCCTCAGGACCTCCAACCCAACCCTATACCCCCTCTCCCTCACACTCCCTCTTTCCCTTCCACACTGTCTCCCTTCCTTCCTTAGAGTTAGCCTCCTGGCCTTCTGGATGTGGGACTGGTTAGCATCTGGTTAGCACACAAGGAAAGTTTAATTCTTGGGAATTGTATACTGTATTATTGAAAACAGCACACAGTGTACTTCATGGGAAGTCGCAGCTAACAAACAAACATGTACGATTGCAATCCTCATCAATCAAGCTCTCATGAGTTACACCCCGAGACTCATTAATCGATAAAGCCAGCCAGAGCACTAGGAATTTATCAAGCTTCAGGACGGATGCATAACATAACTTTGCACATGCTTTGAAGTTAAATGTTCTCTGACCGAACGCTATTATTAAATGCATCTTAACTTTGGGAAATCTATAAAAGTTGCTCACAAAACATTCTTATAATAAGAACCCGACATTGTCTTTGCCAAGGTCAAGGGGATTGGATTAAGATGTATTTTGAGAAGTTGCACGTGAAACGGAGACCTGCATATGGGGAGGGAAAGTGAGGTGGAAACTGTGGATGGAGAAAGATTACATCTTTCAGATGACAACTTTCAGAAAGTTAGAGGATGAAGTGCCTCTGACTATGCATGTGTGCTATTTTACATAGTCTGCACTGTTTATGGCTGTCATAGCAACTATTAATCTTAACTTTAGGGAGCTTGAAAATAAATAAGTATACATCTGCATACTGTGAAGACGGTACTACATGAGTTGTGGATATTCTATGTTCCTATCTATTTGATGGGATAAAAAAAAACACAATAATTTCCATCAAGGGCAGTAAAACTAGCCTCTTGACAGCTTGTTGTATTTATGATCAGACCAGTGCAACTCAGATTTATTTGCAATGATAGGGTCGACTTTTCCCCTGTTCATTTACATCAGCATTTGGTCATGTTAAATCCCAGACAATGCTGAATTTTTAAAAGGTTGGCATCAATCTTGTTGAACCGATTGCCACATTTAATGAAGACTTCCTTCAGCCTGCAAAGGTTGACTCCACATAAGAGACAGAGGGGTACATGTCTCCCCTAGAATTGAGACATTTTACAAACAAAGATAAAATGAAAGGAGATAGTTTTGATGCTCTTTTATAGAAATCAGAGCTGAATGGCTGAGTTTATGATACAATATAGAACAATAGGCATCTTCACTTAGATTCACAGATGCAAATGAGTAACCCAGGGAAACACTACCTAAGACATCTGCTTTGTATTAATATTATCCATTTGATAAGGTCAACACAGTGATAAGTGTACAGCATAGTCCTTTGAAAGCAATTCCACATAAAATAATGATTAGTGAATCAACAAAACCCAGATGAGAATGTATGTAGCTTGCTTAATCCTTCGATACAAAAACAATATTTTGGGAAAAACATGATTAGTGCAGAGAGCACATTTTTCAGCAAGTTTTCAGAAAGCTTGCAATTAAGGATGAAAGTTTTGGACGTAACTGTTACTATGTACATATTCAGCAGCTTTAGACACAAAGGAAAGAGTCTCAGCCTAAATTCTGTGATTTTTGGTGCACTGGTGAGGAGAACATATGGCAAATTAATTTTATGTCTAATTCTGAAAACGGGGAAGCCAAGTGCATTGCTACATAATCAACTGCAGCGTTTGGGCTCAGATTATGTTGGCCACGGGAGTTTTCACTACAATTAATCATCATTTCAGGCAACGAGAGCCATATTGACACATATTCCTAATTTGAATATTTAATTACAGTGTAGATCCTCATTAAATTATAGCTAAACTAGAAACATGGACTAACGGATTAGAACAATTACAACACCACTCAAAAGTATTTTGGCCCAGTGACATGAAAGACGCATAAAGCAGAAAGTAACAGAAGATAATTTATTTATTGACATTCAGATGTTAGTAAAAAAATTAAATATATCAATTTGCATATGTAAAATAAGAATTAATCACTTTATTTACGCGCATAGTGAGGTGTATGATGTGTAGCCCTTCTGTGAGGTTTTGGAAATAGAATGTGAGAAAATAAAATAGAGCTGTCTATCCAAGAAGCAGAGAATCACGTCTGTTATCTAGTGGACAGACAAGTGGTATTCTACCGAGAGATGTGGATAAAAATACTAGCAGTGACGAGCCGTATCTCTAATACAGAGGGTTAGGAGCTCTCGTTCTGACACTCATCCTGCTTCTCCCATGACAACATCTCCACACCTTCCTCAACGTGTAGACAGATGTGCTTTGCAGGCTCTGCTTTCGCGTCCGTCATCATCATCCTCCTCTAAGCTTTGTGTCAGGTGCTGATAAGAATCTCGATCTGGATTCACAAATGCGATCTTACTATTTAGCTCTGGCGTTTGTGGCATCCCTTTACTCCACATTTACTTGATTTGAAAACATACCTGGAACTTGAAGGATTCCGCAAAGTTAGTTGGTAAAAACTGAATAAAACTGTGATTATTTTATTACAGTCAGGACTTCTGTCAAACCAGGACACGGTTAATGATGCTGTTCCTCTTGATGGTGAGAGAGGGCTGGTTGACCAGGGTAGACTGCAGGGGACGGACCTAGTGTCAATCCCCAGTCAGTGATAAAGAGCGTCTAAGCCAGAGGGAAAAACTATAAACATCCAGTGATGCATGCTAACGTGACTGAATTTATTTGTTCTACCACCTGACCTGATGGAAAATAATACCCACATTTACAATGTGCAAAAGATTAAGCTGGGCCTTACAATTTTTATTTGTATTCCCTTTAATTTATAAAAGTATATATACACACACCAGGCTATTATTCTGAGACCAGAAGTCTTGATTATGAGGGAGAACAAAGTGAAATTGCAATATTAGCACAAGGCTAATATATGCCACCATTGGATCCAGAGGTCAGGGATCTGCCTCAGTAATGACAGGTTTAGCACACAGTTGGCAGCATAGCCAGCGAGCGAGGCAGCCTTTACTCTGCACATTTTAAAAGCGGGACTGGACAGCACAGATTCTCACCATTAGGCAAGCAGGAAGTCAGGAACCCGTGCCATGAAAATGGCGCCAAAAAAAATAAACATGCCGTCAAAACATGAATTAAAGCAGATCGGGGTAGCAAACTGCAACAATTAACCATGTAAACTAAACGTCACTCAAGCATACACATGTGAGAGATGAAACAGCCCCTCTCTGGTTTAGCTCCCACTTTAAAATTAAATAAACACATAACAATACAAATGATGTGTAGTAGGCCTGTATCTTCATAACATAAACAACCTCATACAGGCTGAGCATGGAAATGACTAACATAAACACCCTGTCATAACTATAAAATCTGCCTCTGTGGTTCATTCAAGGACACTCCTCGCTCTTGTTGCCCGAGGCAACGCACGGCAGTGTTTGAGGGAACACCAGGATTCAAACTTACAAGGGTCGTTGAAACTGTGCACATTATTGACTGTGTTTAAAACATCTTTTCCACTGACTGCAAAGCGCACTTAATTTTAAAGGGTGCGATTTTCCAAGAGCCATAAAGTTGTTAAACTGATAGCCTCAAGGAGACAGAATAAACTCATGCTGAATATGGATGAAGAAAAGTATCTGGCTGTGGAACTCAGCCTTCACAAGATTCTCAGTGCATGGTTTAACAAGTTACCATGAAACACACACACACAATCACACCTGTAGTGTCCCAGATACACTCCCTATGTGAAGCCTGGAAGGTGGTAAGGCTCATTTATGCCGGAGCTAGCTGAGGACAAAGAACTAGCAACTGTCCCTTCTCCCTGCTGGATGTCTACCTGTTTAGAAAGAGGATTCTGCACTGAGGAAAACTACAGCCAATTAAGAAAGAAATTGCAGACCAAATTGGCACCCTGCTTTATCTGGCGGGAGTATCTTCATCTCACCTTACTGCCCCTGCAACCCTGGAAAGTGGATGGAAATTCACTAAAAGTAAGACTGCCACGATGTGGCATGAATTTTAATGTTAATACAAAAACAGGAGTCTGTGATCTCAGCAGGCGATGGAAGGGTGAGGTGGGGTGTTGCTTCGAGATGCAATTTATTCTCACTCCAACGCCTCAGCAGCATGAAAGTGGGCTTCAAAAGAGCTAAGAATTACCGTTCATAGTTGAAGCGCTTTTCTCTATCATTTCAATGTATCAAACATTACTAATTACCTTCTCCCCAAACATGCAAGATTCCCTTCCTAAACTCTGGTCTGGGTTCTGTTTGTAAAAAGAAAAAAAAAGAAAAAGGGTTTTTTTTTTTTTTATCCTAAAAATGGGGAACTTCAGAGGTCCTTAATCACAAGGTTTGTCATCAGAGCAGTGGAGGAATCGTCTTGCTAGTCTCACTCCGCCCTGAGCCCCAAGAGACACTATCCACACTCCTGTACCAGCCCCAAACACAGCATCGTACAACTCTGGCAACAGCGCCACCTCACTGAAGGAGACTCCATTGTTTATTTACCATTTTCTCAGGAAATCCCCAGCACTTCATCACAATAAATAATTGAGCCGTTGGAGCTGGACTGGGTACAAAGCCATGCTGTTCGCTCCACAGGCCCAAGGGCAGGGGAAGACAGTACAGCTGAGGCTGGGGCATGGTACAGCCAGGCAGGGCTCTCTCTCTCCTCTCCTCCCCTCCTCTCTTCCCCTCCTCAGCAGCTGTCTCCCCCTCTTCAGGCTACACCTCTTCCCCTCAGTCTGCTCCGTGCAGCGGCGCTGCTGTCACCACAGTCACCGAGCCTTCCTCCTCCTCCTCCTCCTCTTCCTCTTGGGACTATGCACTAGCGGGAGTTTAGGCCTCGCTGAACCCGCAGTCCCATTCAGGGGGTCCTGTCTGGGGGCTGGGCATGCCCTTGCGCCCTTGGGTCCAGCCTGTGTCTGCTCACATCCCGTGGTGGACCTGTCTGTGTGTCACTTATCTGCCATGGATCCTCGACTACAAGCACAACACTAACAGGAAAACAGGGAGAGGACTATCAACATCCCTAACACTGATATTCAGTGTCTCGTCACCAACACTGACAATGGTCAAGAGTCTTACTCTGTGACACAGGAATGATACCTTGTGTTGTAACCCAGGAACTTCAAACACCTTGCAGGGTGGTGTGTTGCTAACGTGGTGGGGGCTACACCTTCTGGGTTGGACTTTGCTGTGTTGCTGGACTCTGCTGTGTCTGCTGTGTCTGCTGTGCGTTGCCAGCTCATGTTACAAGTCATTGATTGTCATGTGCACAACAATGACAGCAAAGCAGTCACTGGCAATGAGAATCATGAATCTGAGACTCTCTCCAATAATGTTTGAAAACTGAAATAAAAAGTTTTGGTACAGAGGTCAAGTGCTCAGCGGCCAGCTTGAGAGCTCAAGAGGTCAACAGTATCGGTCTACTTTACCTTGTTGGGCTGGAGATGGGAACATCGGTGGACTCTTCCTGGTGCACACTGCCCATCCGATACCATATCCCCATACCGTTCAGCTCCCTATGGAAACAGCACACCAACAGAACGTCAAAACAACAAAAAGGACATTTCCGAGTGGATAAACACGACAATCTCCATGGAGACTGCTTCTACGGGCCCGCTACACTCACCCTATACAAGTGTAGTCAGTCGGTGTGTGTTTGGCCTTGGAGATGATCACCATGTCACACACAGCGGTCTGGGCGTCTCCGCGAGGGCAGAGCTTAACACACAGTCTCTTCTTCCTCAGGGAAGGCTCCTCTGGGAGGCACAGAACATTTAGTCATTTAGCAGACGCTCTTATCCAGAGCGACTTACAGTAAGTACAGGGACATTCTCCCCGAAGCAAGTAGGGTGAAGTGCCTTGCCCAAGGATACAACGTCATTTGGCACGGCTGGGAATCGAACTGGCAACCTTCAGATTACTAGCCCGACTCCCTCACCGCTCAGCCGTCTGACTTCGTCAGGAGTCAGGTGAAGAGCAGCTTCTCTCAGTCCTCTGGTACCCCCCCCTGTCCTGGATGTTCTAGATGTTTCCCGCTTCCAGCACCTCAAATGAATGGGTTGTTCCCTTCTCCTGAGCTTGACCCATTCATTTGAATCAGGTGTGTTGGTAGAGGGAAACATCTAAAGCATGCAGGGCAGGGGGTCCCTGGGGCTAGGACTGAGGAAGGCTGCAGGAGAGGGTCAGGTCAGGGGGGAGAGGAACAGACAAACACACCCAGACTTGTGTGGAAGGACAGTCATTTTCAAGCCAGAGTAAAATGACAGAACACTCTTTTCAGGTATTGCTGAGACACTAAAAGATAGTTTATAAGTAGTTAAAATCCTAAAACACTGACACATAGTGAATGTTTACAACCGCTTTCTCCAAATCTGTTTCTTGGTGGCCCAGAGCGCCGTCGTCATGGTAACCCCGTTAAGGTCTTTAATCCTACAAATTCTTTTTTGGAACGGATGACGCAAGTCAGTCCCTAGACAACTGAAGTCCACATCTGGAAAATATAAACTCTGTATTTTACTTAATATTTAGGGTTTAGTTTAGAGTTGAACTTCATACATTTTGTCAGATGTATAGTGTACATTAAACATGGAAACACACACAGTAATAAAACATTACATTTTCCTCACTTCGTCTCAGACATCGCTATGCACAGCCATATTACTTTTCAGCCTCAGTCATTTATATCCGAGCAGAAGCAAAAAGTGCAGTGTAAATGATAAGTAACATAACAAACAAGCTGTCTGGCTTCCCGACACCAAAATATTATTGCATTTTCAAGGCATGGATAGTGAGGTTAGAAATACATAGCACTGAAAAGGCACTAAAGCACCTGGGGATTCATTTCATTAATATTAGAGAAGCCCCATCCACTCGTCCTCTTCCCAAATAAATACATAAATAAATAAGCCCCTCATAAAGAGAGGCCGGCTCCAGCTGAGATAAACAATGAGTCATGATTCTCGTCTCTTCTACCTCCGGGGCAAAATGTTTATTTTATTCCTACAGACCATCATAAATTAAACTAACCTGCACCGATAAAACATTCACTCTCTCTCTCTCGAGCTCAGCTGCCCTGGAGGACACTCTCACACTGGGTCAGGGAACGTGAGAGGAAGAGGAGAGGTGTGATTAAAACCTTCTGATTGTTGGTTGGCATGAACCTGTGACTTACGTGTATCCAGTGTTTCTGAGAGGAGTGTGAAACCCTCTGGTAAGGTGTCCTTCAAATCAATCAGCCTCATGTCAACAACAACATTGGCTGTTTGGCTCTGAAAGGACAGAGGAAGACAACGGTTGCAGATTCGAGAATCACAAACGGACGTTTTTCACGAGGAAGTAAAGGGAGAAACGGGTTATTTCGTTTCCGGAGGGCTCTCAGAGGAAATCGTAAACACAATTAATCGATCATTTGCTAAAAGCTTGGGATGCCTTTAAAGAGAGTACACAATGGTGGAAGTAATTACTTTATAATAGCTTATTTTATTTTATTTAATGCATTTGTGAACTTGCAATCATTGTCAGCCCTTGGAGAGGAACAGAGAGGTTGTGGGGGGGCGGTCCTGTTCATCATGGCGGGAATGGTTAAAAACAATCAGGGATTGTTTAGTTGACATTTTCAAGCATGACTCTTCTCAGGCACTGAGCCTCCAGTCGTTACATTTTCATTTTTCCCGGTAATAAATTGCCGTAATACACGGCGCCAGTGCTGACTAGAGTGACCCAGCCGTGACCGAAGGCGTCTGAAAATCTGGATTCCGCTGCTACTGTTGCCCAGTAGTCATTACCATTAGAGGCATTTTTTATTCATAGTTTTTATTCTGACTTAGGGTAGAATATGGATGAATGTTATTATTATGCATGAAACCTTTTTTCAGCTTGTTTCCCCCTCTTTTGCAAGAGAGATTTTTCCCATCAGGACCTGACAAGCGGGGCCATCTACCCCCAACCTGGAGGATGATAAATAACAACCTGTTTACTCCCCTCCACATTATTCACCGACTAATTTTGCAGAATCTGTTTTTGTCAAAGACAATTACTGTTGGGGCTATATTGACTGGCAGACAGAATAGCCTTTGTTGATGGCACTGCCATGTTTCATTTGTGTCAAGTTGTTTAAAACTGTGTGGACATGGATTTTAAGATAACACACAGGAACGGGAAAAAAGTTATTTGTCTGATAAAAACTAAACTGTGGACTCGATCGAGACAATGGTCAACCAAAAATATAACCATAACCTAAACGTGAGGTGAAAAAAAGTTGATAACTTGGGGACGTTTTTGTAAAACGGGCAAACTACTAACTATTTGAAAACTACTGCAAATGGAGAGACAAGTTAAGGATTGCATTGTAAAGTAAAATATGCTTCTTGTTACCAACTTTCTATAGTTTAATCTATACACTGTACATAATCTATTCAGAATTCAGTACGTGGGAGGAATGCATTCAGTGTGGAAATAATCCTGGCTGCTGACACAAACAGCAGGATCTCAGAGGACAGAGAGGCCTGCTTTGAACCATATTGAACTATCCCTTTGAAGTGTCTTCTCTTATAAAATAGGTTTTTCATTTTCAGAATTCCAACATTTTGGATGTGTGCATCACCTTTGAAGAGTGGTTAGCAGGTATACACAATTTCCTTGGGGACAAGGTTAATAGAATAAATAGAAATAAAAGGGATAAAAGCTCATTGTAATCTCATGAATAATAATTAATAATACTCTCTTGAGGACACAGACACGCCTACAGTATAACCACAGAATCCCACTATGGTAGCAGACAACATGACATACAGATCTCATCTTCGTAGACTAAGTTCAAGCTGGCAGTCCTTTTAAACCGTACTTTTAAAAGTCAAGGGAACATTCTGGGTCAGGGGTCGACAAACACAGGCTCCAAAAAAAAACAAAAGATAGTTTATCCCTGTTCTGGGATCTTAATCATCAAAGCGCTTTAGAGAGATGGGGAATCATGAGATACAAAACCACAAAAACCAGTTGCAAGGTAAAAAACAAAACAAAAGAAAGGAGTTGGTGATGAGGTTTTCCTGGAGCAAGAGATAGGGACAAAAAGAAAGCCTCAATTTCCACTTACATTTCCTGTGGAGAAACAGAGGTAGCGTGTGACCTTGGATTTGAATAGGCCGTCCTTCCACAGGTCTGCGTCGGAGCCATCTGTTGTTTGTGCAACCTACGTGGAAAAAAAAGAAGGGAAAAACAAGGGGAAGGCTACAAGGATGAGGTGGGATGAAGTTAATGTATGTACGGAGGGAGCGTGCTGCTCTCGCCTCTTCCCTCGCATACTTGCCTTAATTAACGCTTCCCTGCACCGGCGCTCTGTCTCATTAGTGCCCTATGTTGGTAAAGAAGGAGCCTTAGCCTCCAAAAAGGTGGCTAAATATATCCTCTCCTGAGACGAGCCTGATTAAAGACAGCCTGACAAAAAGAGCTGCTCTAACAAGGAAGAACCAAACCTAAACTTTCCGAAGCGTCTGAAAGATCCTGGTGTGGGTTGTGAGGAGAACGTTGGTTGTTTTGAAGAGGTGGAAGTGGTGTTAGTTCCTGTCGTCCCTGTGCTGTTGACCTCCAGTCACAAACACACCAAGAGGACTTGTACATTCCCTGTTCGTGTCTGTTGGTTATACAATTAATGAACTGAATCGTATGAATCTTCTAGTAATTCAGTGTGTGACTGCATTATGCGATATTCTACCGAGACAGGCAATGACGTATGTATGTGTGTGCGTATGTATGTATGTATGTATGACGAAAGTGTATCTCCAACCGTTGTAGATGAGGATCCGTTAGGGTTGAGAGAGTGAGTTCACAGCTATTATCGGCCTACCTGTTTGTGAACGAGTAACACTTACATAGACCAGCAATCAAGCTTATCTAAAGAGTTGTCTTATCATCAAAGAATCAGTCAAATTAGTAATTTTCTGAAGGAATCCTTTACAAAGAAGAGGCTGTGTAATGAGGTTCACTGAAACGAAAGGAGTCATAGATCCGCACACCCACCCGCTCACATCACCTCACCTTCCTGACAATAATGATGAATGACCCTGGTGATTGGAGGGGGAGGAGGGGAGGGGGGGATAGAGACTCATGTTAAACCACCAGTCAGTAGACAAGATGAGAGACAGGATGAGAGAGAAGGAGAGAGAGTAAAGAAAGAAGAGAAAGAGATGGACGGTGAGAGAGAGGAGACACAAAGAGAAAGAGAAAGAGAGAGAGGGAGAGAGAGGGAGAGGGAAGGCATCTCCACCATGCGCCACAGTGAAAGGTCCCAGAAGGGAGGCTATACATCACACCCCCTCCTCCCTTCATCCACCCTGCCCTCCCCACCCACCCCCCCCTTACAAGACAACCCGTCTTGGCCAGTTTTTCCAGGTCAGTAGCCAGCGCATCCTGTCAGCGTAAACAAAGGGCTGCCTGTGTGAAACCCAAAGTCAAGGCGGGGAGTAACGAGGGCACGGCGCTCAGAGGAGGCCCCTCAGGCGTCCTCCTGCCAGCGCGCCAGCAGCAGGGGGCGATGCGCCCGGAATGCCAAACGACCCCAACCTCGGAGGGGCAGAGAAGGAGGGCGAAGGGTACGCTCTCTCTTTGCCTCCTCCGCTGCCCGCGAGCCTCCGTCTTCAAACGAGCGTTCCCGGCGCGGCACGGTCGTACCTGAGATCTCACTTGACATCAATCGCTGCGTGTTGTCGCTGTGATGTCGGGATGAATCACTTCCCGTTTGATTTGAAAACAGATGATAGACTGATAGATCCAACTGTCAATTCCAAAAAGCCTCACCGTGAAAATGATCTAACGACTACTAAGGAGTCCTGGAGGACTAGTGGGGACTGTGAAGAACCTGGTTGAAGATTTATAAAGAGATACTGAAGAAGTAGAGATGTCAGCCAGGAGGAAGCTGAAATAAGACACGCCTTCAATACATCTGGTCTTTCGAGACTTAGGTCTAAGCAATCAAAAGCAAACACTGGCAGACAAAAAAAGCATCATTTCAACACAGAACATCTCATGGAGAGAGCAACTATAGCTGGTGCTGAATTAGTTTAGCCAATGAACCTGGAGGTGAGTCCGAAGGGGACTAAACCCTATGGATGAGTACAGTAGAATTACATTGAGAAACCGTATGACATTACCTGGTGACCCTACAGCTCTCCCTACTGGAGTCATACCAGATCTTTCTGTGGAGCAAGAGCCTTGGAGTCTTCTCCACAACATCTGTGAAGTTGGTAAACTTACTCACAGGAAGTTCCAGCCAGTAACAGGATGTTCGGATGAGGCTAGCACCAGTCTTCCTCAAACGCATGTATGCTAGTAGGTTTATGAGGATTGTCTGTTATCAGGGCTGCCAGCTTTTCCAAAAACCTTGGAGTGAGATTTGGTAGAAACCCCCCCCCCCCCCCCCCCCTTAGACGAGCTTTCGCTAGCTTCACTCTCCCCCCCCCCCCCCCCCCCCCCCCCCCCCCCCCCCCCAGGCGAGTTTACACGGCTGTTTGCGGGTCAATGACGCTTCACTCCGTTAACCTGCGCCTCGTCCGTTACTGTTTACAACGTTAGCTTGGCTACTTGTTTGGCTTTTCAGAGTGAGGTATACAATGTGTGGCGTGAGAGCGTGAGAAATGGTTGAAATGCGTGTGTCACACGGCAAAACCGTGAGAGTTAGCAGCTCTGTATTATACATAGGAAAATGTAACACACAGATTCCCTTAGCAGTGTGTGTGTGTGTGTGTCAGAAGCTGCTGATGCTCGAGTACAGGACCCTGATCCCAGTGGAGCACCGTTTGATCTGGGCTGCTCTCCGCTGCCTCAACAACCTGTTAAGGTTCAGCGTCGCTCACAGACGAGCTCGTGAAGAGCAAAAGAGTTAACGAGCGCTCCTTGATCTGCTCTGCGGAACATCGTGGCCTGCTTTAAAAAAAAGAAAAAGCCTTCAGTCGTTTCCAGGGAGGGTTCCAGAGAGGAACCCCAGCTGGTTACGTGAGGGAGGATGATTTCGCCATTACCACAGGACTACGTACAGAAGAGGACATCCCTGTAGGAACGGTTAGCGTGTGCCGAGTGATATGTCAGATCAACAGACACACAGGTGCATGCTGGGATCTCTCCCTGTTTTTTCACCGCCATGTGGTGGAACAAGCAGGTTTAGCGCCAGGGGGGGCAAAGCTCCCTCACAAAGCCTTCCCATCTACACCCACCAGAGACTACAGCGGCTGGGCTGCGTGGGGTGGGGCAGGAAGAGAGGAAGAAGGAGATGGGAGGAAGGAGAGGGGGGATGGAAGGAAGAAAGAGAAGAGGGGGGGGGGAGGAAGAGCAGAGAGGTTATGGGAAGATAGAACAGATATTGGCCCCTGAGCCTACTCTGGGCGATTATGAATGTTTGCTTTGTGCCTTTGTTAGAGGAACAAAACAGATCCTTCTCTCCATCTCTCCTGCTCCTCTCACCAGATCAGAGAACATGGCTCCCATGGGCCAGTAGTACGGCTGCCCTACTTTCCTCCTCACCCAAAGACTCCACCACATTACTGGGGGAGCCAAAAAGCCTGCAACCCCTCTTGCTTGTGAGAAAGCGAAACAAACAAGGGGACACCATGCCAGAGCACCAGGGGGCATGCAGTACAGTAGGGCTTGTTACACCATGGCTTCTGGTGAGCCAGATCAACACACAACAACAAACAAGAGGAGCAGAGGGACAATCACAATCATCAAAGTAAACTCCATGAATTAGTTATCTGATGTCGCTCCCTAACTCTCTACACCTCTTACGAGCTGGTCTAAATTGAGATGTGCGATACTGTAGGCGCAGCATTCAATGAGGATACACAGTGTTTAAGAATTGAATCAGCTCTTTGTGTTTCACTACAACACTTGTACTCACAACACGGTAATGAGCAGGTGCCTTGCTTTGTGATGTCACCACTCCGACGGCAGTGATTGGATCAGCAGGTGGGTCTGGAATCTCTTTGGTCAGGCTCTGGGCTTCAGCCATGATCCTGGCAATCTGTATACTGCAAAGAACAGCAATACACCATCAGCATCATGATTGAACTACTTACATCTTCATTCCCTAACAAATACATAGTGGTATGGGAATGGTTCCCACTGCCACAGAGTAAAAAAGTAATCAGGAGATCCGAATTACACTGAAAATCAGTCTCACTCCTTTGAACTGAAGCATTAATGGTAGAGACTTCTGTATGAACTGATAGATATTTCTCTTGGCTATGATCATTCTTTATCGAATGACAAGTGCACACCAATGTCTAAACGCAATTAGAGACTGAGGTCACTAAATTACAGATAAAAAGGAATGGTAACGTATTTTCAAGCAAAGTGATCATGCTGTGTATCACTGGTGTTTAGGCATGTGCGAGACTTTAACAAGGATAAGTGGCGTTTGCCATTTGATTAAATTATGTTTTAAATTAAAGCATCCTTGAAGGATAAGTGGAACAGTTAGTGCATTCAATCTAAATTGTTTACTGAATTGTTTTTTCTCTAATTAAGTTTATCCTTTTCGGGAATTAACTGCAGAAATATCAATCTCGTTTATAAACGCTAGTTAACTTACAACAAGCCCCAAGATGGTACGTTTGGGGTAATCTCGTCGCCTTCTTGCGTTTATCTGTTCAAGACATACCCGTTTCCTTATGGCGATAGTGGCACATTAGCAAACATGTATTGTAGCCTACGTTAGCACAATGTCTGGCTGGTCTTAGTTCATTAACATTAGGTCCACATCAAAACACAGTAAAGCAGATGGCCAAACATGTTTTAGGTTTTATGTCTAATGTTTCTTTAACGGAGCCTCAAGATTACAAACTCGAACTGCATTGATAATCACTTAAAATTTGGAAGTTTTAGGTTATTATAAGACAGTAAAATGTAATGAAGTTGTTGTCGGGTACCGAGATCAATTAGTAGACAGGTAATATATTATATAGTCTATAGTCCTGTTTTTTTAGGTTGTCTTACCCTGCGCAAAGTGAAATGGCAGCAGTTTACTACTGCAAAATATAATCGTTCGTGACACACAGCAGTTACTGCCTGTGTTTAGTTCCATGAATCGTATCAAGTTTGGCTAATTATTTACTAGGTCATAGGTTACGATTGCGTTTCTGTCCTCTGGTTCATTCCTACCGTAATCCTCCTAAAATGCCGCTTTTTGGTCTTTCCTAATGTTGTTGAGCATCAAAGGTTAACCTAATGAATGAAAGCCATAATATTTGTATACTACAAGGACTGTTGATAGAATTCACAAATACATGTGTGTGGTGGGGCTCCTATATGAATCAGGATCTCGACTGAATGAGATATGGGACCAAGTGGTTGTGGGTGGGAAACAAAGGGCCAGCATAAATTAGAAACCCAGCATCCCAGTGGAGTATATAACACAGGTTTGTTAAGGCACACATGAAATAAACAAGATTTAATGAAGATAATAAGGTAATGAGACCTCTTATGACCATCGTTATTCATGACTAACTGACAGTCAGTCCGTGTCCATAGCTCACAGCAGACTGCTACTGTACATGTGTCAGAGAGAGAGAGAGAGTGATGATGGGCTGTTGTTCACACTGAGGATGACGTGGAGTCCGGCTGGCTGAACACCAACCGACCCAGACCACTGCATCTCAGCGACAGGCAAGTGTGGCTGGTGATTCTTTACTTACTTTATTTACATCCTCGTCTCTAATCAACATTAGATCGGGCTGTCTCAGATTGTTTTCTGCAATCTGGCAGCGTTGTAAACCACGGTGACAGGTTATCTCACTTCACGCTCACAGTGCGGGGAGGGTGTAGATTATAAAAGAGCGTTTCTGGTGTCGAGGCACACCTGTTAAAGTAATGGTCTAATTATGGAAAAGGTGATGAAACACTCAACGCAGAATTCTCAAGATAGTGAGCAGCACATGCTAACTGAGAACACCGCCAGCCGTTACAGTGTTTTAATGTACTTCACAACGCATGCTGAGGACTGTGAGGGAAGATGAATGATGGCCTAGCTGGCACCATTCTGGGGGGGAGCAACAGTGGCGCAAAGTATGCATACCATTACAGCCGGATCGGGGAGGGCGGCATTAAAACTGGGGTTTCATTGTTGGTACTATTCTATGGCATTATCCAAAGGATTAAAGCTCAAGCACAGATATGATTACCTGTAATTAATAGTGATCCATGTCTATATCTTCACTATGACAGTAGGGTAACTTCTAGGCCTACCCCGTGAGCTTTAGAACAGATTTAAGCGAGGTTGTGTATTTGCACTGGAGTTGGGGTACTTTTTATTGCACTTTAGTTGAGATGTTATTGTTATACGGTGGTAAAATACAAACCGTACCTTCCTCCTAACCATACCACCGAAATACTGTTAGAACTATTACTCTTTCTAAATGCACTATCGCTGTGGATAAGATCATCTGGTAAATGAATAAAACGCAAAGATATTGTGAATCCTCGGTGTTCCATCCCCCATGATAGCTTCTCCAGCGATGCTCCCCTCACGGGGAAAGGTCACCTGCAGTGGTTTTTAATTTGCTGACACTAGTCTGGGGACTTTAAAGATGGAGATTTCTGTTGCCACCGAGATTAATAATATCCCTCTCATCTCAACCTGGGAAATCTACCCAGCCCCAGTGCCCCTTATCACCCTGGTGAACCCATTACTGGCTGTTCAAACCTGCAGGTCTCCACTCAAATATGATTTCCTCGCTCTTCTGTCTACTCATAGAGAACCCCTGAATAGCTTATAATAACATGTTTTAAGAAGCCTACCCTCGGAGCCCCCAAAGGACACAGCCCTGGACCACTATGTAATATCCACGTTTTTCTGCGTGTAATTAAAGGTCAGCATGGGCTGGTTCCACCGTTGCCATGGCTGACAGATCTCCACTGCTTTCACCCCTCTTCTGAAACATGGTGGCCTTGACAAATGTGATTAAATCTTTCTTTTAAGCCATCTGTTTTCCTGGCACCGAAATGCACAAGTCGTACCAGGAAACTTAGGAGTCTCATCAGTTTTGTGGATGTTTCAGATGTTGGTAATCAGGTTTATGTACAACGCATTTCTCAAAAATGGTCAAGGTTGACCTCATCCTAACTTTATACAGTCGATAAGACCACTCATTGTTTCAGTAAATAAGATTAGTTATCACCTTCACTGTTTAGGACACTTTTTGCATGCTATCTCTTCACAAAGCAGTTGACAAGTTCAAGGTAACTTGTCTATCTGGTTGCCCTCTCTTTCTCGCCATTTACTATCGCCTTCATCTTTAACACTCTCTCACACACACACTCCCTCTCTGTGTACTGTCACCTTAATCTTCAACATACTCCCTCTTTCTCGCTCTCTTTGTCTCTCGCTCTCTCTCTCCTGTTCTCTCTCTCTCCCTTTCCCTCTTTCTCTCCCTCTCTTTCTCTCGCTCTCTTTCTCTCTCTTTCTCCCTCTCCTTTTCGTCCTCCCTCTCTCTCCCCCGTCTGGTGGGGAGTCTGTCCTGCTCCGACTGACTGCACCCCGCTGCCCTTGTGCAGCGGTGTGCCAGTTGTGCCGTCCCCCATTGCTGTGAACACCACCATCTGGTGTGCCACGTGGACATCATAATCTCTCCTTAATTACATTAGCAGCGCAATCAGTTACTGCATTACAAGGCCAGGCGAAGAGCTTTTAAATCTTGGAGGAAATCATAAATAATTGCACTAAGTACCCGGCGCCAGATGCGCGTGCCAACTTGGCTGGCACGAGATAAATAGTAACCTCGACCACGGTGTTCGATGTAACTCTGCGAGCATTTTTTGGACAGTGTCATCTTTTTTACCCTTTGGTGTTGCCTCCTCTAGGTCCACGCCTCCCTCGGTCTGACTCGCTCTCCGCCACAGCTGAGGAGAGGATCATCACCGTGACGTCCGGAACATCCTTAACATCCATAATATCCGTAACACAGATGACAACATCAGTGTTGTACCTGTCACTCCAGAAACACCAAAGGACTGTGTTTATCCATAGGTGTATACAGTAGTATCATATACTCCATACCAGATCACTTATCTGTTTCTGAAAGTATTTTACCCCCTGTGCCCCCCCCCACACACACACACAGATTTCCACTTTATGGTTGTAAGACATATGTAAGACAAAAATAATGTTCAACATCACTTGAATTATTTAACATACCTGTCTATAAAAAAACGGGTTCAAACCACCGAAAACACGGAGTGAAATAATAGATTAACTAGTATTCAAATCTCCACGTTAATAATTATGCGTGTTGTTTTAAAAACAGGAATGTCTGCAGCGTTCATCGTATTCAAATGAGGCAGCTCTAAAATAATCGACGCCCCGGTGTTTATAAACAGGCATTACAGCTGCAGGTCTCTTCAGGAAGAGATTTATCTAACACGTAAATGAGACACAGGCAAACACACACGCAAACACACACACGCAAACATTCCAAAATGTGGTGATCTATATATTTGATGGAGTTTTTGATGTTGAACTATCACATGCCGATTTCAATTTGGTCACAATCTGGACACCAATGAGCTTTTATTTAAATGAAAGCGTGTTATTTAATCACTTTTTATTTGATCTAAACCTTGTGAGAATGGAAACAGAGGGTCGTGAAGACTGAGAATTACAGGTATTGACTAAATATATCTTACCATTTATCATAATTTCTTCATCCACTTTGTCGCAGCTTCAGTGTTTAAGGAAGATGGATGCCACAAGATGTTGTCCTCTCTCTCGCATTCACTCTGCTCTGCGAAGTGACTCCAATATGGTCGTGTTTAACTCCGCCACTGTTCTCTGAGATGCGTTTGTCACAATGTTCCCAGTCAGACTGTTATTTTACCAGATTTTTTTTTGACCATCTTAAAATGTTAACATGGCTCCATGGATGACACTACACCATCATTGTTTCTAGTTACAAACATTTTCCTACAAACTGGATAGGACTACAATACTGTGGGGTCAGACTATGAAGTATTTCATTTTGCAGAGCTTTTTCTCAGTTTGTCGGCTATATTGTGCACATTACATTGACACCATCAAATCATAGCAGTGTACAAAACATATCTTTTTAATGATCTGAAGGCAAGCCTTCAGACTACAGGCAGGCCTGTGGTGTGGGTGCAAATGGCTCCCCTGGTAACCTTAGCGCAGGTCTGAATGAATCTGCTAATGTGGGTGATCATTAGGAGAGGGGATTTTGAAGGGCGTGGCTTTTCCTGCGCTGAGTCCCTATAGCCGTACTGCTGAGGTGGTCTGGTGAACAAGGACAGCCATTAATATTACAGTGGGACAATTCCCAAGGTGCAGCTGCTCTCTGGAGAAGGTTCTGCTCTTCGGTG
Source organism: Osmerus mordax (assembly GCF_038355195.1). Taxonomy (NCBI): domain Eukaryota; kingdom Metazoa; phylum Chordata; class Actinopteri; order Osmeriformes; family Osmeridae; genus Osmerus; species Osmerus mordax. The sequence continues at coordinate 8,312,837 of NC_090073.1, read as the reverse complement.
TAACACAGACACCTATGAACACAAAAGTTCACAAAAGTGCTGACATACTCATAAACCTAATCCCAACCCAACCATCTGCTAGCTCTCCGACTGTGCGAATGGCGGCCTGCACATTTGGTTCCGTTTTGTCGCCGGGGTGGTTATCACGTCGGTTGGAGTTCTGTGGTTCTAGTAGGCCTACTGCTGAGGGTGTGATAGTCTGCTTTCTAATATACTTCAATGTCCCAGGTCAATATTTAACGCACAAAGAGGGGAACTTAATTACTGTGACCAACCTCTCAGTGTTTTGCGATAGCTGCAACACTCAAAACATTTGGCAAATCAAGAGCTCTATTTTACACTTGGATAATGTAGAAATATCTGCTCCACCAACTTGCCTCTCTCTTGGTGGGCGAGCTATGTCTCCACATTACCCTATTTACTCATACAGATACAGAAGATTTAAAGTCAGCCTTGCATGTAGAGAGTTATATGTTTAATAAGAGAAAACAATATCGTTTAGGTATCACAAAGCCAGGGTTCCCTGGCCTGTCGTGTTTTGATTCACTGATATGCACAGCCATGAAATACACGCAGGAATTTGTCACTCAACTCTCTCATGTATTTGAATGTTGTTTGGCCTTCTCTGGTGATTTAGCTAGAGCCTTTTATCGCTGCTAGCCAGCCTGGCCTGGTCTACTGGGAAAGCCATGGTTTTATACCCGTATAAATAATCAATGACGCAGCATCAGTAAATGGCCTGTAATGCAGTTTGTTTAAGTCCCTGTAGAATGGCCTGTTTGCTTTACAAACAATAGAAAGCCATATTCATGACTGACTGAACGAACAAAGTAATGTCTTTTACCATGTGTTTCCTCATCTGGATTTTCCATCCTGTTCCATGGCTCCTCTCCTTTCTATTTTATCTCTCTATAATCTCTATTAGATTACTGTGTGATTTGTATTATTTTCAAGTTATTTTCTTATTGATGTGATATTTACTAGGCCTACATAATCATTTGAGACTGTAGGCCTAACTGTGTAGCAAAATGTTAATCGGAAGTAGTCACTACTTGTTAGGGATTTCTGGGCCTGCCAGAAAAACTGGCAGGGCATTATCGGCCAGCCAGTTGTCATGGAAACTTTTGAAGTTTAGTAGAACAATAGGCCTACTGCATGCTTACATCAGATACTGTACACACACACACTCTGACACACACACACAAACATGCACGCACACACAAACACACACGCATAGTTTAGGCCGTGTCCCCTCCTCGAAATCTCACCCATGAGTCACTGATTTACATTATTATTAATATCTGCCTGTTTAATTTTCGGCTCTGTCATAACGTGTCGACCTAAACTACAAGAGACAATCCCTTATTGATTACTTTCCCAGCAGCCCCGGCTCGTGCCCCAGCTGATCGCGCCTCTCACACACCGACAGCTCATGCATTTCAGATAATAAGCCGTTGCTCCGGAGTTGAAACAAATTGGATGTGCAGTCAGTCACTGTCCAAGAGAATCATGTTGCAGTCTGTCAGTGGGCTAGGTTTGGATTATCCTCTTACCCAGCTGAGGAAAAGATAGAGGAAAATGCCACGAGCACCTGCCACGATGTGACGATGGTATACCCCATCTGTAAGCGTGTGCACGATTGACATTTCATGGTTTAAGATGTTGCTGAGATTTTTGTAGGATTATTGACCGTCCTGCGTTCCGTTTGTTTCATGCCTGTTTTATGGGAGAAGTAAACGTAAAAAGTGAAACTGAAATTCTGAATGTCTAACAGGAAACCTATGTTCATATTTTATAGTTATTCATCTTTTTGTAATTTAAGATTAAACATATAACTTCAAAATCTTATACTTTTTGAGAATGGTCAGCACATCCAGTTGTCAGACAGTCTTAAATTTCGACTTATGTAGACTTATGTATCTAGATGTACAAATCTAGGTTGTCAAACATATTTCCTCCTGACTGTTGCTTCTATTACAAAGCAATGCTGCCAATACCAAACCAACTAATGTTGCTGTTTGCTTTCTGAGACTAAGAGGAAAGAAAACTGAAAGACTTGCGTCTCAGTGGACTGCATTTGTATTAAGTTCAGTACATTTTCAGGTTAAATCAGGAGGGAACTTTTTAGCAATGGTTGTGGGGCACACAGGAAGATATGATTAATAATACAGCAGGATTATGGAGCACAGTCTGTGCAGCTCTGACTTTAACAAGCCCACGGAGGAGATGCAGTACCAGACCAAGAACGCAGCCAACCCCATGTGCCTCTTGGAAAACAAACAAAAAACATCTGCATTTGTTTTTTTAGTTTTTTTTTTATTGTTGTTTTGTTCGTTTTTCTTCAGAAAAAAAATGTAAACTGATAATTGAGTATGGGAACTGTGTTCCAAACGTTTCTGATTGTTGTCGTATTTCCTTTGTCCTCTCAGCTGTCATCTGCTGCAATGTCGACGAGCCTTACCTACAGCTACTGTGCCTCTGAAGCCCTGAGTAGAGGAATAATTGGCACCCTAGTGTAAGTCTGCCCATGTTAGGCACCAGCTGTTTAAAATATGGATGATATTGTTTTTGTTGTTTGGGTTTTATTGGGTTCTACCGAGCACGTGCAGCATTATCCATGGACTCTGACCTTTTCTGGCTGGTGAGAAAAACAAATGAACACGGCAGTGATGTGTTCTTTCAATCACCCAGAGAGCAGAGCAGTCTTTCTGTTGATCAGCAGAGAGGAGAGAGAGAGAGAGCAGAGCAGTCTTTCTGTTGATCCCATTCAGGTGTCCGCAGTCTGGAAACTATCTGAGATCCTGAGAGAGAAAGAGAGCAGACAGAGAGAGAGAGAGAGAGAGAGAGAGAGGGAGGAGAGAGAGAGAAGGGGAGAGAGAGAGAGAGAGAGAGAGACAGAGAGAGGGAGGAGAGAGAGAGAGAGGGAGGAGAGAGAGATAGGGGGAGGAGAGAGATAGGGGGAGGAGAGAGAAGAAACAGGAGATAGAGAGAGAGAGAGAGAGAGAGAGAGGGGGGGAGGAGAGAGATAGAGGGAGGAGAGAGATAGAGGGAGAGAGAGATAGGGGGAGGAGAGAGAAGAAACAGGAGAGAGAGACGGGACGAGAGAGAGAGCAGAGAGGGAGAGAGAGAGGGAGAGAGAGCAGAGAGAGTGAAGAAAAAAATTGATTGACAGGTCTGATCAGTACATCAACTCTCTATTGGCATGGATCCATACTAAAGATAGACAAGCAATGTGTATACAACACATTTCATGGCAGACATATTTCATTTTTTATGACAGAAGCCCTACCTACAAAAAACATACTTGACTCCCTGAAAGTCCACAAACGCCTGGTATGTGTTTTCTGACATATTACAGTACTTTTCTTCAGCATGAATTATTAACAATAGTATGTCACAGTTAAATCTTTTTTTCGCAGTGTCAGGACTGACAGGGTTTCATCATAGCAGTGCAGACTTAATGCATGGTTATCACGCTAATCCCAGTCTCATTGCTTTACCATATTCCGTCCATCCATTGTTAACTCTTGCATAAATACATAGATAACAGAATTATTAAATTAAAGGAGTTCCGTCCGTTGAACACTGTCGTCTTAAATCATGTATGAATGTGATAATTACCCGGGTTAGGCCAAAAGGGCCCATCACTGGCACTTTTAATCCAATAACCACTACGACCTGATCATTATAATTGACCATCTATCAGGGTCATTGAGGAGACTACCATCGTTACCTACTGCTGAGAATCCCTCTTGATCATTGCTAATTACAGATACCGGGAGAAACCAATATTCTGCCCTTCCACAGACGGCTGGAAGCAGGCAGCCAGTCCCGATGAGTGAAGTCGGATAGCCCGCGACGGGATGTCTCCCGGCTTGAGAAGTGACATGTTTATTGTGATTCCTACATCATCAAATAGAAATTAGAAAGCGTGGTGTTGTTGGAGTAGCTGTGAAGCAGGGACGGTACCTTGTCAAGCTGACTCCCATGTCGTGGCCGAGCCTTCGAGCCTACATGCTGTTCTCCTTTCTCTAGACAGGCTGGGTGCTGTCTCTCAATGGGCTGACGCTCATTGTGTCGGTCGCATTTTTACCGTGCATGTTCTGGTGGCGTTCTGGAATCGCTCAGCTGACGAGAACTCTGTAGGTGATTGTACTCTTAAGGGACAACACGAACATTTGATACAGAGAAATGGACAACACACTTTCTGTTAGGTTATGAAACAACACTATCGACACACCAACAATGTGATATTTCTTCAGTTCAGTTATGCATTATTGTATAAACCCTACTGTATGATGATCTACTTTTGCTATTTTAACACCTATATCAATCACCGATCCGTAAAGTTGACTTTTTCAATGCCTTTATCAATTGTTGTTCGGTGTACAGAGAGAAACCTAGATAGTAATACTGTATACTTATGTTATACAGTTATGATACCAGCTGTATAGGTCAAATGTCCTTGCATGTTACCAGAGGATCTGTTTCTGATTCCACAGTTGTGGTGATCTTTATTCCAGCCAGGACGTCCACTTACCCCATCCCAGCATCCCCACTGCAACTATGCCAACAAGTCATTGAGAAAATGCACAATTTATTGAAGTTTTATGAGTGGACCCTTACCCCTTTTCACCACACAATTAAGTAAAAGCCATTGAGGCCTCGAGAACCTCTTTTTATAGTAATGCATTTATGAGCCTGGTCACGGAGAAGAGGACTGGCTTGCCACAAACACCCTAAAACTTGCTTTGGTGGTGTGATGACAGAGTTAAAGGACCCAGTCGCCCCTCCTCCATTCCTCTTTCCTTCATCAGCACGTCATAAAACAGACCGTATCACACTCGAAATGAACTCGTTTCATTAAAAAGTAGAACTTTTCGTTTTTTCCCTTCCCACAATAATGCGGGGATTTTTTCCCCTGTTCGCTCTTTCGACAGTTCTTTCTTGATGAGAACGACGCCACCCTGATTTCGCGTGGGTAAACTTGTTGACGTTTTCGTGCGAGCATTCGAAAAGAGGGAGTGCAAACGACAACAACATAACAACAGGAAGTGTAGCACAGAGGACCGAACAGGAAGTTTGACTCAGTGATGGGTGTAATGTTCTGAACCCTCGGAGAGTTCGGGAACATTTAAAGTTTATGTTTAAACATTAAACATAAACTCGTTCTTCTTCCCGAACTGCACCACACTTAGGCAGCATACCACTGTCTTTTCCTACCATGAATATGGCTCACATCTCTTCTTCGTAAAGCTTGAAAAAGTTGTTCAGCCGGCAGCTCCTTCTGGGATGGGAGCCCAGATATGGAAATGCAAAGGATTTGTTTTATTGGAGGGTTGCAGACAAATAAATCTAAATATATATTATGGTCATGTTTGGATGTCCTGAGAGGGTTGGAATGATTCTCCTTCTCCCCTTTAGCGGTGAAGAGGGAGAAAGGCACATTCTCACACAGAGACAAGCTGCATCTCGAAAAAGGCACAAAGCCTATTAATGACAGATGAAAGTGCACAGGGATGTAAAATATACATACTGGAGTGGTTAAAAGTCATGGCAGTATTGAAGCCTGCCAACCAGGCACAAATCAACCTGTTCGTAGATGGGTTGGCTTGGGCCACCCTCTTAATGAAATGGTTTAGACCCACTGATGCGCTTGAAAGAAAGTCAATGGGAGGTGTCAGTGAGAAGGAAGGGAGGGGCTCCTTCAGTCACATGACCTATGATTGACATGTTCTAAAATGGGGAGGGAGTACTGGCTTGGAAGTCACCATGGTGACCGACATCAAACAGCAGGGGCTGGGGACAGGAACCTGCTAGACATCCCATCCCGGTCGCTCGTCACCAGTAAAACGTCTCGCTGGGATGATTTCATAGAAACATACAGCTCAGAAACAGGCATCTCTCACTAGGCCACACATTGCACTGCAGTAGACATGAACTGAAAAATGGGTGCTTAAACTTTTCAGTGGAACCCTGATGCTTTGAAGGTAGACCGAGCTGGTAGAATAAAAACAGCTGTCCTTGGCAAACTACTCTTCTGAGGATTTGGCTGTTTATTTTTATTATTTTTTCTTTCTCCCAAAAAAATTCCAGTCTGCGATTCTTGACAAGCCTGCTATCCTGCTGCACAGAATTATATCCGTGGCAACTAATTATTTCCTTTCAACTCGGCACAATAAAAGACAGCCTGCCTTCCTCCTGCAAGGAAGGGAGTGGCAGCAGAAGTGCCCTCCGAAATATTCCCTCTCATGGCTCTGACACGCACATCTGTCTGCATGTCAGCATCGCAACTTTCCAGACATCCCAGGTGTCAATGGAAGATCTGCTACACTGAAAAGTGAGCTCTGATGTTGTATCAATAGCATTGTGCAAATAAAACCCCTCTTCATCTCTCTCTCTCTTCTTTTGTCTTTCATTACATCTATACTTCTCAGTTTCATGCAGTATTTAAGATATCCTGTTATCTTAAAGACACAGAGCCAACACAATTCACAACACAATCGCCAAGCCGTGTGTCCATATCACGTTATGAGCAGGAAATATCTGATAGCTGGAAACCACAGACACACAGTACGGTCAGATAGATCGTCCTATTTACATTCAAGGATGAATTACAGTACGTGCACACACACATACACACACACAAACGAGTGGCATGTAAAGAAAGAATAAGAGGATTTTTTTTTTTTATACAAGAGCATGGATGAGGCGCTACACACCATGCCTGCTGCTGTCTGACGAGCTGGAGGTTCAGAGCCCGTCTCCTGGAAGAGCAGACAGTGTCTGCTGCAGGGCCGTCACAAGGGGGTAGCATTGACACAGTAGTCCCCTGCTCGGAGCCGACTGCCGAGCAGAGGGACGAACCGCCTTTGATGTAATTGAGGTCGGAGACCTTTTAGAAAAGCATATATTGGTTTGTATGGTGGAAATGTTCAAGGAACAATGGATTTCCATAAGTGGATGTAAAATTGTATTTGGAGCATCTCTGGCATGCTAACGGCTCTCTAAACAATAGGGGAAAGGACTGGCTGAGGATGAGACTGGTAATTCCACAGCACTTATACGCTAGGAACGTCAGGGAGAGGGGCATTAGGATTAAATGTGTGACTAAAGGATGCAGACCTGTCTCCTTCTGCCTTCCTTCCTGACTCAGTCATTAGAACACACGCGCACGCGCGCGTCTCTCCATCTCTGGACTACAATGCACACGACCGAGGGCTGCCGCTGGTCGTGTGAAAGCCTGTCTCCATCCTTTCTCCTGTCATTTGACTTGGATTTCCGAGCAAGGTTTTTGTGTTGTTGTTTTAAAATTACCATTCGCTCTGCTCGCCCATTTGTTTTCAGATGTTTCCCACATCCCATAAAACTATCATTTTTTATTTGACTGTCAAGGTAAAAATGACTCCGGATGTAGAATTATGACTTGGGTACCAGATAGATTAAGTTGTTAATTATCAATCATGTTGTGCCCACACAGGCCGCCACCTAATAAGCATGGGTATCTATGCATCATCTTCTCCTGGGTTATACTTAAGAGTAGGAGTCTGGCAGAGACTCATAAATAAACGCAGCATATTAACATATTCAGTTTACCATGAATATTGCATACTCTGGACATAAAAATTCAAATGTAGTGTTTATGAAATATGATCATGCAGCCAACACCACATGAAGAGACCCACATCACAGTACATTCATACAGAGCAGCACTGTGCTGCAGTCCAATCGCTCATTTTCTGTGTAATAAATACCGAAAGAGACATTTGACCCACGGTCATAATCTGTCCTTCAAAGGCTTTCTGTTTTGTAGTTGTAGTTATTGGTTTCAGAAAATAATGCAGTGTCCACTTCCACTTACAAGGATTTTAAAAGCTTGAGCAAAAAGTTGGGATCTGATACCAGTCTACCCAAGATTCTAAAAGCATCAACATCCTGTTAAACCAGAGACGTATTCAAACCCTTCTCCCATGTCTAGCTCACCCGTCTAATAACTCAGTGGAAAGTAATGACGGGCGTAAAACAAGCCTGGTTTACTGACTTGTCTCTCAGTGGTCAGCTCGTTGATACTATGTATGATTTAACATGAACATGATTACTGTGCAAAAACAGAAAACAAATCACTTCCTGTTGTTCATGAGTTGTAATGCTCTGAACGCAGCTCTGAATATGTGGTTTCCTGTGGATGCTCAATGAAATGAGCACAACACACACTCACAGACAGACAGGCTGGTGCTGTGCACAAAAGCATCCCATAGACAAAGCTTCCACTAATAAAGCCAGTTTGCTATCACAGAAGAACTAACACGGCAGAATGAGGCTCATCTCCTCACCATGAACTAGTTAACCTAAAGAATACCATCTACAAATGTGTCCTCGGCGAAAGCAAATTACCTGGGCTCCACGGAGGGGGAACTAATCTCTCCAAGCATGACACTGGACAGGAAAGGCCCCTCAGTGTTATTATGACGCGTCGCCTCGTGTTAGATAGAGGGCCCTGATGGCCGCATCAAGAAGACGCATCAGGGACCACTCTGCCATGACAGCCCTCTGATGGATGCTGAGGGGGGAGGAGGAGGGGAGGGAGGGAGGGAGGGAGGAAGGGAGGGGGGGGGGAGAGGAGCCTTGGGAGGGGGGTGGGGGTGGAGGGGGGAGGTCTGGTGGGATGAGTTTGGAGGGGGGGGGGGTGAGCAGGCAGGTGGGTGAGGGTGGGGGGTGAGTTAGGGATGTGGGTGGGAGGAAGGAGGATGTGGGAGGGGGGGGGGGGGTGAGGTGGTGTGGAGGATGAGTGGGGAGGGGGAGGAGGGGTGATGTCAGGTGGAGAGGGGGGGAGGTAGCTAGAGTCTGAGCCCATAAGTTTAAGGCTGCATCAGCCCGCATGGTGAATTCCAAGCCAGTAGACATGTCATTTGAAAACGTTTGCATTGTATTGGTGTTGCATTGTCTGTCGTGGGACATTAGTTAATTCTATCCTACTGTACTGTATCTTTTTACGCTATCAAATAATACCATTTACAATGATCACCACACGTGAACCGTTTAGCATGTGTTATATCTCTCTCACGGTTATTTCCACACACATATATACACAGAACCTTCAAAATGTCAAAAATGTGGATGTTGAACTTTGACATAAACAAGTAAGACAATATCCTGTTCTCTCCCAGCTCTCCACTGCTCCCTCGCCTGGCACAAACTGGGCACGAGGAAGACTCTAAGTGGCACCTTCTCCCCTCTGAGATGATCTGAGGCGATAGGACCGGCCCAGCACACTGTCACGCAGATCCTTTTAGACTTTCCTCTTTTAGCCTGGCTGTGAAACATCCAAGTGTCTGAGCAATCGAAACAGTTTTTACGACCGTGGTTTGACTGCAACTCAGTTTAATTGAATAGAAAGCACTCGAGTAGCAAAGTTGTTTCAATGCTGTGCAGTCCACACAAACGTCGACTGCAGTGGGATGTTTTGAGAAACTGTTAACAAGTCGGTTACCAAGCCTCTACTTTACTTTATTAACCTGCATGGAAATTACTGTTACAGTTGATAATATAGTTTTAAGATAATACCGGTTTGGTTGGGCTCGTTTGAATCGTGGTCCGTTTCCTGTGGGCTGCTAGCACTGAGGCTGTGCGGTAGTTCAGTGTGACAGTAATGCAGTCTTTTAGTGTGGTACCTGCGCTGTCGACAGGCGCTTGCGGGTGCATCTCAATCCTGCTTGTGGGCGCATCTCAATCCTTTCGTTCTGCTGCTGCAGGGCTGAGGACAGACGCCTCAGATGTCTGGAGCCGAGGAAGCTGTGGAGGCCAGGCTCACCAGCCGCATCCTCGCTGAAATATTAATGCTCATCTTCCCCCTGCTTTGGCAGCCTCTAATTCAATTCCTGCTTAAGATATGCGGGGAGTTTTGGGGCCATGCTTTTCCAGGAGAACACCTCTCAGGGGCCCCCTCCCCGCGAGGGGGTCTCCCGGGAGGGGGGCTTGGCGGGGAGGGGGGGCCGAGGAGAGGGGAGCGGTGCTCCTCCTTGGCCTGGTAAAGATTGGGGGGGCCGACGCACAGCAGGACAGGTGCTGGGAGCTGCTCACGGGGGAGTCTCGTGGGCCCTGGTTCCTGGCCTACATCCATCTCTGTACCCAGGGAGATAAATAGAGAAAGGCGGCCCAAACCGTCCACCATCGGAGCCAGGGGCGTGCGTTCTGCAACAATGGGGAGGAGACTATCCGCTCACCATCATCACTAAAAATGAGGAGCGCGGCGCAATTAATTCAGACTGGATGAATGGATGTATATAGAACGTTGTGGCCCAGACGAGCCGTGGATTAATAACACAGAGGTCCGTGATCATTTGATACCTCAGCTGCCTAACACCGATATATGGCCCAATACTCGCGGGCTCGTTTTTTTTGATCAACACTTTTTTTTGTCATCAAGCAAATCCTAGTTTTCAGCCTTTATTGTACAAAATGGTGTGATCTTTAGACTGCCCTTTGTCTTGGAGGAAAAATTAATTCTCATTTGCATTAGCACGTCTGAATGTCAGCTCTGGATATTTTGTTAGACATTAGTAAAGCTGGCAGGGAGAGGCACGGGATAATTGCACTCAGCCTAGCAGAGGGATTTACATAATTTCAGACAGCAATTAAAGAATCCTTGGGAATTTTCTTCCTGGCCTCCGTCTCTCTCTCACTTCCCCACTCCTTCAACAGCACAAAAGGAGCATTCGTTTACATTAAGCTCCATGCTCCGTGCTGTTCATTTGCATGAAATTAAAGGTTTTCATGATCTTGAACAGCAGGGTAACATTTAAAATGCTGTTTTAAAGGCCTCACCTTGGAATAATAAAATGCTCCTACAGCTTTTTCCGAGGCGGAGGGAGTTCAGCGACTGCCAGTCCGCAGCAAAACTTTCTTATTTTCCATTTGGCTTCAGAATAGTGTATTTAATTAGAAAAAGATGATTATGACCTTTCTCACTTCTCAAGGTCTCAAAGCCCCAGGTCTGACAGTTTCCGCCCATTCACAACCTAGCTGAGATACTGACCCTGGCTTAGCTGTAGAATACCATAGAGGGTTCTTGGATTATGCATACTTTGATGTTGGACGGATGATAAAACTGCATGTTGAGAGGTGTGGTGTCGTGACTGAAACTCGAGCGTTGGTCTCCCTGTTTGGTGATCCAGAGCTAGCTTCAGTACTCGGCTCATGAGGAGATGGTACAATAGTCCTCATGTTCCTGTGGTCAACACAAAGACGCTATGAGAGCTCAGTCTGTGAAGATAACCTCGTGGTTGACTGTATCTTTAATTAGGTCCCTGTGGGTCTGACTGTCATCCACCACGCTTGATTAGAATGAGTTTGCCTTCGCCTGTACTCTACATCCAGCCCTTGCATGCGTTGGAAAAATCCTATTTGGGAAATTTCAATGGAAAGAAAAATAGACGAGACTTCAGGGTGCCTGGGATACATTTTTCTTTATTTCGCTTTAATCTTTAAGCCAAATAACTCCAAGCCGAATGCTCTGATCAGCCAAAGCCATCTGACTGCGCTGGGTTCTCCAAGACGCCATGCCTATTGTCAGGGTGGTGTGGACGACACATCGATGCCAGTCCAGGGCTTATCAGCATTAGCTAAACCCAAGCCTTCTATAAATAAAGAGCATCATCAGAACAATAGCCTCCCACTTCCTCCTCGGCTCTGTCTGTCCTTAAAGGCATCACAGAGCATTTTCACACTGGTCTTCTCACCGCCGTGAAATAAATTGTGACAGTAACTCAATATGAAGTGAAATAGCTGAGAAAGCTCTGAGTTCTCCGGTCGCTGACAGTGCTGTTTAATTCCATCCCGTGCCAGCCTGACATTTTCTTCTGCCACTAAATATTAAACATGTATACCCGTTTCATTTGCATGTGGTAATGAGCGGGGGAGACACAGCCTGACTGGTCAAGCCCCCGTGGTCGCTCGGCAACTGGGCTCACAGGAGTCACATGGACAGACATAATCTAACAGCCATGTTTAGAGGCAAGAGGTGGTAGGAATTGGAATCCAAGAAAAGAAGGATTGAACAGTACACAGAAAGAGCAGGCCCGAGTGTGTGTGTGTGTGTTTAATTGCATGCATGTGTTTGGTATGTTTGGGATACATTTAGTCATTTAGCAGACGCTCTTATCCAGAGCGACTTACAGTAAGTACAGGGACATTCTCCCCGAGGCAAGTAGGGTGAAGTGCCTTGCCCAAGGACACAACGTAATTGGACACGGCCGGGAATCGAACCAACAACCTTCAGTTTACTAGCCCGATTCCCTAACCGCTCAGCCATCTGACTCCCTGGAGGAAGTGGAAGGCCCTGGATGAATGAGAGTGTTGCCACACGTTATATGTTGGGTAAGAATGACCCTACAATAGCATCCAAGAGCTTGAGTCCATCGTTTCAATATTTAATGTTGACTCAACCTCGTATGTAGATGAAACCCTGAGAATTTGTCTCAGGAACGCTAGGAGTGATGAAACGCTATTGTTTGCCTTGCTTTACTTTTTATCCTGAAAAACACAGAGGCCCATGTCTCTCTGAGCCACTGCAGGAATATAAAAGTGCTTCAAATCAACCGCTGAATTCTCTTTTGTCTGTCAGAACCTGGGGGCGAGGGGCGCCTAATCACTTTCAAAAGAAATCATCTGTCAGGGACAGGTGTGGAGAAACTTTACAAATTAATTTCACTTTTGAGGCTCTCGTTGGCGCGGATTTCATCTTTTCTCTCCCCTCGACGTGGGAATGAAGTGTGTTGCTGTTATCGTACTCTACTGTACGTCCCTCAGCAAGTCAGAAAGCCTGGAGATCCCTTCTTCTCCTCGGAGGAGCTGTGTCTCTTTAATAACATCTATCAGATATGTCACGGGAAATCAAACCCGGATAAAAATCAAAGCTGACTTTCTAAAAGAAACAGGTAAACATGAAAGAGCACAGAGATGGAAGGGAGGGGGGGTGTGGGCGCAGGGGAAGTAGGAGGGGGAGGGAGAGGTGTAGTTTTTCCCTGGTAATTCTTTCCGTAAGTGCTGTTAAACACAGACACAAGTCTGGGAGGACGGGGTCCACCGGTGGGGCCCCCGGAGGGACTGCATGTCCTGCGCGTCGCCACCGCCATCATGTCTCGTCCCTGTCAACAACACTTCACGCCTCCCGTATCAGCCGAGGGAAGCTGAACCCAGACATGGAGCTGTTTGTCTTCTCGTGGTTCTCCCTCCGAATCTGTCACATGTGGTCGTCACCTGACGCCGCTCTGCGATCCTCTCAGAAACACGGCATGGAAAACTGCCAGACGGAGTTAAACAGCAGCAGTGTTATCGTGTATTCTTGGCAAAAAAAATAATTCTTGAACAAATTCATCAATTGGAGGCAAATAATGACCTTGGTTTGGTTCCGTCCTGATTTGTAGTTTCAGGACTCAAACACTCAAAGAACTCAAATATAGCCCTCATTCACTTTATAATTCATAAACTGTGGTTCAGAATAATTACTCATGGGCCATGTGACAGATTTTCTAAGTCTTAACTGTCACACGCTCAAACTTTCTCCATCTCGTTTTTATTTCGTATTAAAGATGAAAGCTCAGTGGTTAGAAACCGCATGTAGGGGGCATGGTGTTGACTTACATCTGACGCTTCTGTTCGCACATTTTTCTTTTCTTCCCTTTCGTTCTGAGCAAAACCTTCTATTATTTCAATAAGCACTTGGTTTTAATGCATTATTGATCTTTAGGTTGAACTAAGGGGCATTGCATTAGGACCAGGATTCCAAAGCCCATCATTGTGTGACACTCAAGGACTCATGAAAAATTATACCAATTATGAAATCAACCAACAACTGCCTCAAAAAACAATCAATTGTCACATTGGAAAGCATTTTGTCCCACAATGCTATTGGGTTTGTGGTTTCGCTGAGGGAGAGTGGGAGTCTGGTGTTTAATGACTTCCAAATACCCTCTTCCCCTTCTGTTTTTTCCAACTCCCATTACTATTCACAATGGTCATGTCGAGGGTTTGCTCTGCCCTGTGGAAGCAGGCAGCTGTTGATATACGATGGTTTATCCTTTGTTTCAACTCTGCTTAGCTCCTGTCGCTGATTAGCATACAGCCTAGCGGGGCAGAGTTCAGCTGCACCGGATGTTTCGTCGCCGGGCAATCGCCGGGGTTGAAGATCAGTTTGGAAAAGGCCCCCTCGTGAAAAAACGCTCGCCACGTCTACCTGTTTGCTGGCTTACCCTTTTCACTGATCACATCTGCAGTGAGATTGTGATGTTTACAATTGATTATGTTTTTGTTTATTGCTTGGTTTGTTCTTGTCTGATGATGTGGCCAACGACGAGCGCGGAGAGAAATCAGTCATTTTGAGTGTCCTGTGATGAGGGAGGGGTCAGTTAGGGGTCGAGAGCTAGTGGGGTCAAGTGTAAGCTATGTCTTTGACAATGACTGCCTGGCTGCATTTCCCTTTAACAGCGCTCCCTCATGCATAACCTTTAACTCAACGCTCATAAATGCAGAGATACAAAGTTATGTGTTGGCTTCAGTCGCTAAGACCAGCACCAGCAAGTCACACTGTTCTAACTGGGTGTTACTGTTTGCCAAAGTGAAAACCTCACATTTCCCACACGATGAAATTAGATGACACATGGATTTCCTGTTCTGTCAGGCGATCTTTAAATCAATTCTGATCTCGGAGAAACACACATCTGGGAAAAACATCAAAACCGACATCCAGCCCAAGAGCAATTTGAATCAAATGCATGTCTCTTACAAGACAGAACCATCAACACGAAGAAAGAACATACTAGGCAGCGTGGCATGTTTCCGACACAAAGCCTAAGTATAACTTGAATAAAACGCACGTCTTCGACGGCTATACAATGAGAGATAGGACAGCAGGTGTATGAGTGCATTGGCGCGAGTGTGGACCCTGAGCGTCGCGAATGAAGGGGAGGAGGAAATGCAACGTCGTCCTGGAGGAGAGTGACACGCCGGGTCCTCCCGTGGAAGACCTGAGCTGGGTTCAAACAGACAAGACGTTCCCATTCAGCCGCTTATCGGCCCGCCAGGTAATGAAGAAGATCGTCGGAGCAGGACGGCGCTCCCCAGTCAGCCAAGTGGAGAATTTTATTTTGTGGAGGTTTTTCTCTGCAGCCGAGTGTCTCTCCCTCTAAGAGGACCGCTGGTGCTTGGTGGGAGAGGGAACAACCCACTGCACTCGACTCTCCATGCCTCTGACAAGCACGGGGGGTGTTCCTGAGTGCCTGTGACCGGATTCCAGTGAGGTTGGGGGGGGGGGGGGGGGGGGGTGATCAGAGGAGAAGGGAAGGCAGCACAAGATGGATACTGTTTCAGACTGCTGCCCCCCGAACGGGCTGCAGGGCAGTGCGAGACACAGCTGAGGTCTACGGCACCCCAGCCTCGTCACCATGGAGATGCTGCACACAGAAGAGCAGAGATCCAGGCTGTTCTCCAGCCACACATAGGCCCTCACCAGGCCTCTGTGTGGCCCTCACTAAGCCTGTGTGTGGCCCTCACCAGGCCTCTGTGTGGCCCTCACCAGGCCTTTGTGTGGCCCTCACAAGGCCTTTGTGTGGCCCTCACCAGGCCTATGTGTGGCCCTCACCAGGCCTCTGTGTGGCCCTCACCAGGCCTGTGTGTGGCCCTCACTGAGCCTGTGTGTGGCCCTCACCAGGCCTGTGTGTGGCCCTCACCAGGCCTGTGTGTGGTCTTCGCCCGGCCTCTGTGTGTGGCCCTGGCTTGAACTGACCTCCGAGGATCCCTCTCCTTCCCCAGGACTTCCCCAGGACCTCCCCAGGTATGTCAGTCCTACTGGGCAGGTCTCCAGGGCTTCCCCAGGTATGTCAGTCCTACTGGGCAGGTCTCCAGGGCTTCCCCAGGTATGTCAGTCCTGGTGGGCAGGTCTCCAGGGCTTCCCCAGGTCTGTCAGTCCTGGTGGCAGGTCTCCAGGGCTTCCCCAGGTCTGTCAGTCCTACTGGGCAGGTCTCCAGGGCTTCCCCAGGTATGTCAGTCCTACTGGGCAGGTCTCCAGGGCTTCCCCAGGTATGTCAGTCCTGGTGGGCAGGTCTCCAGGGCTTCCCCAGGTATGTCAGTCCTGGTGGCAGGTCTCCAGGGCTTCCCCAGGTATGTCAGTCCTGGTGGCAGGTCTCCAGGGCTTCCCCAGGTATGTCAGTCCTGGTGGCAGGTCTCCAGGGCTTCCCCAGGTCTGTCAGTCCTGGTGGCAGGTCTCCAGGGCTTCCCCAGGTATGTCAGTCCTGGTGGCAGGTCTCCAGGGCTTCCCCAGGTATGTCAGTCCTGGTGGCAGGTCTCCAGGGCTTCCCCAGGTATGTCAGTCCTGGTGGCAGGTCTCCAGGGCTTCCCCAGGTATGTCAGTCCTGGTGGGCAGGTCTCCAGGGCTTCCCCAGGTATGTCAGTCCTACTGGGCAGGTCTCCAGGGCTTCCCCAGGTATGTCAGTCCTACTGGGCAGGTCTCCAGGGCTTCCCCAGGTATGTCAGTCCTGGTGGGCAGGTCTCCAGGGCTTCCCCAGGTATGTCAGTCCTGGTGGGCAGGTCTCCAGGGCTTCCCCAGGTCTGTCAGTCCTGGTGGGCAGGTCTCCAGGGCTTCCCCAGGTATGTCAGTCCTGGTGGCAGGTCTCCAGGGCTTCCCCAGGTATGTCAGTCCTGGTGGGCAGGTCTCCAGGGCTTCCCCAGGTCTGTCAGTCCTGGTGGGCAGGTCTCCAGGGCTTCCCCAGGTCTGTCAGTCCTGGTGGCAGGTCTCCAGGGCTTCCCCAGGTCTGTCAGTCCTGGTGGCAGGTCTCCAGGGCTTCCCCAGGTCTGTCAGTCCTGGTGGGCAGGTCTCCAGGGCTTCCCCAGGTATGTCAGTCCTGGTGGCAGGTCTCCAGGGCTTCCCCAGGTATGTCAGTCCTGGTGGGCAGGTCTCCAGGGCTTCCCCAGGTATGTCAGTCCTGGTGGGCAGGTCTCCAGGGCTTCCCCAGGTATGTCAGTCCTGGTGGCAGGTCTCCAGGGCTTCCCCAGGTATGTCAGTCCTGGTGGGCAGGTCTCCAGGGACCCCACTGAGACCCGACTCCCACAGGTTCTCTCTGCATGGCTGGGAGTTCTGATCAGAGACGAATAACTCACAATTCAAGGCGATGATGGGAATCTCCCTGATGCTATCTGATTAATGATGACAAAGGACTGTTTAATCAGTTAACTGTCAGAGGGGAGATGAGAGGGTTTAAAGCCGTTCGACGCACAGCCATCTTTTTTCTAACATAGCACACATCTCACTCAGACGATCACATCCTTGTATGGGAGAAGAGTGTTTTCTGTTAAATGTTCAGCATTAGAAAAATATGTATACTTACATGGTCACCGTAACCCAGGCTACACATTCAGCCAGACAAATTATTTGCGGGCTCACCTAGAGAAAGTGGCTGTCAATACCTGCTAAGGAGTTTGGCTCCTTAAAGTAAAAGTAATTTTCGAGGTCCACATTTTATTAAAAGCAACTGCTTAATACAATAATCATTCCAATTACAAATTCCTTGTAGCACGTGCCATTACTGGTTTGGATCAACTGAACATTTTATTTGCAGCATGAAGCAAACTGTCTCTCAGCTCTCTGCCTAGCCGTGACCTCTGACCTCTCAACCTAGATGTGACCCCTTGTGAAACCTACCGTACCTGGGGTATAACATGCATCTAATTCATCTCTATGTTAATCTACGTTCAGAAACATTTACCATTCTATAAAGTGGGCCACTTTACAAGCGTATAATAAAAGAGATGATCGAGATTAGTAGTAGCAGTTAACGTTATTCCTCCTGTTTAGGTACAACAATGCCCTGTATACCTTGTGTTCACACCCACTTAATATGAATTATAGCAAGTCCATAGGTAGATTCCATGAGCTATGAATGAATGAATGAATGAATAAAAATGAACGGGAACTGTAATGCTGTAAGAAAACCAATGAATGTCTGTATTTCATTCCGACATTACAGCCCACAGCCTTTCATCTGAGGAGCGTGGGGTCTGTGTTGTTGTGCAAGAGAGGCTATTCTTCACTACCCAAGCTGCTTCTGTGTTTTCATCTCACTGCCTTCCTTCGAAGCAAAGGAGCGCATTATTCTAGTCTTTGTTTTATTATGTTCAGCAAATTAATAAATGGGACGCACGCTGGAGAAAAAAAAACCAGATATGAAAATGTGTACTTTGCATTATTAAAAAGCACCTCTTCTAAAGGTTACAAGCAGCTATTGTAGGAGTACAATCTTTGAAATGTAATTAAAGAGAGTGTTGTGTGAAAGGAGCACAGATAAAGCTGCCTCTGTCATTACAAGCTCTCTCATAATATTTTTGCTTTCCTCCCTGAAACTTATTCTCTCTGAACTAATTTTGTATGACATATTGCATTTCTGCTTCAGCTATCAAGAGGCTACCTGTGAATTAAATGAGGTTTGCTCAATAGCAAATTTGCAGATTACATTTTGGACATGCAGATATCTCATATTTTCCGTGATTTATTAATTCAAGCAAGACAGAAATCCCTGCATCACTTACAATTGTTTTGTTGCTCTCCTGTGTAGGCTTGTATAGCTGTTTCATATGCAAGAGAATGGTAGGCTGTTGGATTGATAGATTAGTGGAGGAAGTACAACAAATTGAATAGAAGAATTCAGATATAGATATAGAGAGCCCACAGTCCTACACAAACATATATTACTTTCCATAATTTGAACCCTTTAAAATATAAGGAAGTACCTGGTCGAAAAAGGGCTCAAGAAAACTATAGCCTACTGATAATGTTTTTGAAGGAGCAAAATTGAGTACACTGCAACTCAGTACTGCAGTCAATCTTCCCTGGTTTCCACGGTGACCCAGGAAGGATCATCATTTTCGTGTACCTCTTGATAAGCCAACCCGTCTTTTTTAATGGCTGCTCTTCATAAAAACAGTGATAATAGAACCCTACTTGGCCAGAACTTGAGCAAAAAAGGGGAAATGATTAAGGAACCTTATTAAAAGCAACCTTGTAGAATCCGACACGTGACAGAACGCACATTATGAAACCTGATCCTTTCCAAATGACACCACGGTTTCCCGAACACGCCGAAAAACCTGATTAGGGTGACAAGCACTGAGTGATACTGCAAACCTGTTAATAACATGAAAATTAGAAGGGGCTCATGCAAAGAAAGGAGATTAATTTAGCTGGAGTCCATCTCAGGCAAATTGCGAAGTTGTGAATATGTTCTCAGATAATGAGCCTTCCTTCTTGTCAGCTCACTTGTCACTTTCTGTAATTAATGTTAAGGAAGACTCCTTCCTGATGGTTCGTATTACTCATGTACCAAGAAAATTTCTTCCGAGAAATAATTTACATTTATTATCATCAGTCTGTTTGTGTGGTTTATTTCACAGCAGAGTAATTTATTGCAGCACCATTTCGCTCGCCTTGATTAGTCACTCGTCAGACAGAGATGTGATTTTTTTCCTTCAGATGTCTGGTCCAGGGAAGTGTTGCTGCATCACATGGGCTCCCGCAGACTAACCCTTCCTCCAGCTCCTCTCTCCTCGGTTTGTCTACTCCAAGAACAACTGCTCCCTACAGAATTGAATGAGAATAGACAATTGGAGAAAATAATACAATACAAGTACAGTAATCTATATATATATATATATATATATATACCAAGCTCTCTCTCTCTCTATCTGAAAGAGAGAGCAAGAGAGATAGAGAGATAGAGAGAGAGAGAGAGAGAGAGAGAGAGAGAGAGAGAGAGAGAGAGAGAGAGAGAGAGAGAGAGAGAGAGAGAGAGTAAATAGTGCTGTACAGATTTGGAGACTTTACAGTATGAAATAGAGTAATAGATTATCGTCTTTTTTTTAACCATTCTAAACTGGTGGTTTCCAAGGGCTTTATTGATATATTCCCTTGTGCTTCACAACTATGCAAGAAGCAAAAGAAGGTCCCCACTGCGTTGTGGGTATAACTCATATAATAACCATCACAGACACATATTTAAATCAGCCTTGCTTTGCTTTTAAGATTTGTTTTTTGTCTACAAATTTATAAGCCTTCTTCTTAAATCTATTATTCATCAGAGCGAGTAAATAATGCATGCCTGGCTCTATAGTTTATTAACCCCTTACCTTACCAGGGGTACAGGAGTCATTGTTTTGAAAGGCAATTATGTCATTTAATTAATGCTGTAATTAATAATGTAATTAGCTTAAATACCCTGTAACTGGGTGCCAACACTAAGCTGTCTTAATTAAACAGATTGAAAGGGTTTATATCCTTTATGCATTGTCACTTTGCATACATAAGAATACAGTCAAAATATTCTCTAAACGTACAACACGTTCTGGCCTTGTCTTTGTCTAGGCATTAACACCAAGCAGACAGACTCAAAATATGTTTCAGCCATATTCATTCGGCATATGTTTGGATTGCTTGAAATTTTCATCAGTCTCAATCAACAAAAACAAAACGTGAGTTTTCTTTTCTGTGACGCCAGTTAATAACCAAGAAAAAGTAATTCAATTGAAACACTTTCAAATGAAAGCAGTATAGACTGTGTGGAAGATAGTGCAGTCTAGTATTTCATTACTCCAGGGCTGCAGTGGGGCACAGAGACAGCTAATCCGCTAGTAGAGAGTTTTTATCCTTGCCCAACCTGACAGTGATAGAAAGTGTTTTTCCCAAACTAGAAAAATAGTTGGGAGAGGATAAAATAGCAGAGTGGCCAGTGAATACTGAGGGATTTCCAGTCTACTATAGTCCACAGTCAGGTCCAGCTTTGTATTCACAGCATGTGAACCTCTGGTTAGCTCGTTTGCAGTGCATGTATGTCAAACTAGGATTTAATACCACTGTGCACAAGAGCTACATCTCTTGAACCAGTAAGAAAAGAAACAAAATCCTGGCTTTTAAATTAGGATATTTAAAAATACATTGTATTTTTTGTACTTACTGTGTTTGATCTTATCTGCAAATGTGAACATCTTTGCACCAGTAAAATATTTACTGCCACGATTTCCAAGGTGTGCTATTGAAAAACCACAGATTCTACAGACATTGAGAGAATCCATTCTGTTTATTCAAAGAACGCAGCTCAGTCAAATGTGCTGCAGTACAGTACGGGGGCCTTCTATTTTGTTCACAGTGATTTTATCAATGTCGTTAGAACATTCATTGAACTAAGTGAGAAATCCATCAAAGGCTGACAGCAAGCTGCAGACTAATGGCTGTTAGGCTGTAATATTTTTTAATACGATTTTTATTTTCCTTAATTTCATCTCCTCTTAACAGAGGTACCAAGTCAGTAGAGAGCCACTGGGATCTGGGAGCCTGTTTCTACATAGATATCTGATTTAACATCAACTCCCTGTGGTAGTATTCTATTGGAAAACCCCTAACATCCACCTACAGCTTTAAAGACAATTGCTTTGCAGACAAGGGTATCTTAGAATAAAAGTGTCTGTGCAGTAGTACTGTGTGTACAACACCACCCAAAATCACCCCGTCTCTTAGTAAGGCTCTGTTAGGAATAGCAGATCATGTGTAAGCTACTCTGCCTGTTAGCACCATACAGTATATACATATTTAGTATTACATCTATATGGTGCATTGACATTGTAATGCATTGCGTATCCAACATGTACATTTGGGTATTATTTAAAATCGTCACAGTTCGATCTGAACAAACTTACTAAATTGCACGTGACTCGTTGAGTTATGGTTCTGTGCCGCCACATTTTACACCTGTCTTCAGAAGGCTCTTCCTTTCTTCCCATGCATATCTCCTAAAACAATCTGACGCTGCAGTGAAATTGCCTGAAACATAACGAAACAAATGAAATGGAAATTAATTTCTCGCAGCAGGACTATCTGCCTGTGTGACAATTATCTTTCCCCGGCTGTTTATTTAAGGTAATATGATGAGATCTGTGGATTCAGGAACACCACTGAGATCATTAGATGACACATATTCAAGATATGGCCCTCCATATCTCCCAATCCTGGGTTGTAATCTTGACCCTGGATATTAATGGACGAGTTAATGGCCTGCAGAAATCCTTTAATTTATGCCAGGGTGAATTAAGAAGAAGTAATAGTTTCTGCTTTTCAACGTGTCCAATGATAGGCATTTCTGTGAAGCTTATCTCGGAAATCAAATTATTGTATTATACCTTTGAATAGGGCCTTTTGAAACCATGTTTTACATGGCCTGATGAGAACAGTTTTGACATTCATTTCTTGACTTTTGCTTTATTGTGTCTTGGTAGCACATGTCAAGAAAAAAGAATGATCACTGGCTCACTGTGAAGAGAATGGACAAGAATAATAAGCTGAGATTCAAAAGGAAAATCACGTTTTTAGTTACAGTATCCCGGCATACAAAGAAAACGTAATTACAGAAGGTATAAAAAAGAGTTTAATTTCTGACGCGGAACGATCATTTGCCTTTATCTTTTCAACGAAAATTAGAAAAAAGCTCTGCATCCACAGGTGTTGTTTTTGGAGAGGGAGAAAGTAATGAACCACTCGTGTGGATATGCTAAAACCACCTATTCCAGTCCAGCATTCTTGTTCCTTTTTCCAGCAGGCAGCAATGAAACTCAGGAGGGTGACGATGTAATGAGAAATATGATAATTCCGTAGTACATTAATTTCATGTCCTTTGGGTTCTGCAAGATAACTTATTGTTTGTAACAAATTAAATCACTGTTTTACCTAGCATCACCCTGTGCATGAAATAACCCCACAGAGTCCCACACCAAATTAACCACATCCCTTCTCTTTTCACAGAGGTTAACAATTATACCTTAAAAAAAAAAAGATATAACGGACATGCAATTTTATGAGGATGTGCACAGGATATATCTTTCACTGTCTGTGTCCATGGCGTCACTGGACTGTCTTTGTCTCAGCACACTGGCAGATCACCAAGAGTCACAACACTGTCACTGTGCTGTGGTTAGATGATGAAGTCATCCCTTCTCCAGGTGCTGTTTTTGAAGGAACCACTTTGCCTCTGCCACCTAATGTCGTGTACACCCCAGGGTCGCCTGTTGGTGTTATTAGTGAACTTGAGCCTCCCCCGCCCCTGTCAAACAGCAGTGGAACACTGGCAGTTATTAGGGGTTTGTTTGTAATCTTTTCGGGCGCTTTGTCAGCCAGTCACGGTGATATTAGTGCGAGTGCACAAAGGCCCTCGAGTGGTGTCACGCACAATTAATGTCCCCAGGTAGCAACTCCATTAGTCTTATGAACTCCAGTGGCAGTAGGGAATACTAATGGTGGAGGTGCCGTAGGGCATTAGGGGAGAGTGCCGCAAAAGCCCCCACTTTACCCTTCTACTTGACCAGCATGTACCTCCATCTCACTTTAAAACCCTGCAACCAACGCAACCCCAACTGTAAGCACTCTGCCCGAAACAGACTGTCCAACAAGCAAGGGAGAGGGGAGGGGCTTGTTTCTGATTAATGGCACCCACACATGACGGCATCGTTACTTCTCTGAGATCGACATGTATTACACATTTCTGGACGGTCTAATCTTCCCGCAGGTCTGATTGGCGGGATTGTAGCAAGCCTACGGCCTAGCAGACCTACTGTACAGTTAGACCTAGCAGACCACACCAAGCAGGCAGAGCTAGAACTAACAGCTGCCTGCAATAGAGCACTAACTACATTTACATTTAGTCATTTAGCAGACGCTCTTATCCAGAGCGACTTACAGTAAATACAGGGACATTCCCCCGAGGCAAGTAGGGTGAAGTGCCTTGCCCAAGGACACAACGTCAGTTGGCATGACCGGGAATCGAACTGGCAACCTTCGGATTACTAGCCCGATTCCCTCACCGCTCAGCCACCTGACTCCCTAACTAACATGCAGACTTTAGAGCACCACCTAGCATATCTACAGCTGCGTTTGCCTCCCATAGTGGCTCCTAGGCCTACACCATGTCTGCCCCAGCATAGACACATTTTGGAAGCCTGCTAGTTACCTTCACGTCACGGCTCAGCGGAGTTAGGTTGCCTTTAGACATACAGTTCTGCGTCACACAGCCCGGGGAACAAGAAAACTAAAAACGCTTTTCGATAAAGAGCCAGCTGACAGAACGCAGAGTGACCGAGGGAGCTTTCGCCTTTCTAAACCTGCAGCAACCAACCTCCATTTCAGACCCGGAAAACAACCATCCCGCCAACGCGCAGAGACGACAACCAGTGAGTCCAAAACCAAGCTCATTCACGCCCCGTTATTATATTATCAATTAGACGTTCTACATGCGCTCCAGCCCGTTTGTCTCCTCCGTGGGCTTACTCCATCATCCTGCACTGTCATCACTCAAACCCAGGCCCACACAGGAAGAGAAGCAAGGCACTGTGTTCCAAGGCTGTGTCTCACCGTTGTTGGGGAACACAGTGCCGGCTTTATTGCTCATGGCAGTAATTGCTCTTACGTCTGACAGTCTTTTGTTGAGATGAGCCCACAGCTGGCGTCCTTTCAGCCCCTACCAGACCCACGCAACCGCAGTCGGCCGCCATACTGTATGTGACAAGTAGTCTGAAGAATTGTACTTGTGGAAAATACAAAACCGTATGCTTCAATTGTGGCGTATTTCTGTTGCCATTTGTATACAGAAAGGGTTGAGTCTAAACCTACAAACCCCCTTTAGGTGTTTTGACCTGTACTACAGCAGCTGCCATGGATCTACTCTGTCCTGCGTGTATGTGTGTGTGTGTGTGTGTGTTGAAAAGAGGGAATATGAAAGAGTTTTATTGCAATGGGAGAAATGAGATGTGCTTGTTGCCCCAAGGCAGAGGGATATAAAAGACTACTTTAAATGGAGTGTAGAATTCACATCCCTAAGTCACCTCCAATATATTAATCGTAGACAATCCGTGCAGTGCACACAGGCTACACACTGTTTATTGTGTGTGTATTAGAAATGTGTGTCTTGTGATTTTTGACGAGCATACTTCCTGGTGGGTTGCCAGAGAGAATCTGAATAATATTCAGCAGACAGTGACTAAACTGTGACCCAATAAAATGTATTTGCTAATCAGGTTACATACCAATCTGAATATAAAAAAACCCTCCCTGATGCTGGGAAAAGTAGTTATCGTCCATGTTCACCAGCAACACTGCAGTCCTTAACCACTGTGTGAGGCATGTGCAGCAGTCCTTTATGGATCAGATAGCATCTCAACGGCTGGTTTTATTACTGTCCTATGAATGAGCCAAACAAGTGTTCCTATTGATCTGCACATTAAATATATTACTAATAAAACAACATCCTGCTGCAAACCAATTGTAAAATCAATAGTAATTGGTACCAAAATATTATGAGTGCTTTGTCTGCAGTCCTATTGTCTCTGTAACTGACCACTAAAATCCTGTATGTTTGCACAATAAATGTGATAAACATTGATAGCCATGTCAGATAAACGTATGAGTGTAATTCTGAGAGTCTAAATATAAATCAGATACAATTGGAGAAAAGGCCACCTTTGATTAGTGAAAGAAAATGGAGTAAGTGTATTTGGCATACGTGTATTATGTTGTATGGATCTAAAGGGGGGAAACACACTTCCCATACGTCGGGAGAGCTTTTACAAGAAAGGTCGCAGCTGCATATGCAAGCATCGAGCCAGGCGCTGCCACAAGAGTCCTAACACCAAAGTCTACCGAGGACATGCAGGATGACTGGCCAACGTGACCATTCATATCACACTTTCCAAAATGGAACTCTCTCCCCCCCCTCCCTCTCTCTCCCCCCCCCCCTCTCTCTCTCTCTCTCCCCCCCTCTCTCTCCCCCCCCCCCCCTCTCTCTCCCCCCTCTCTCTCTCTCTCCCTCCCCCCTCTCTCTCTCTCCCCCCCCCTCTCTCTCTCTCTCCCCCCCCCCCCTCTCTCTCTCCCCCCTCTCTCTCTCTCTCCCCCCTCTCTCTGCCTCTCTCGGCCCTGTGGTGTGGGTATAATTTGAACCCACGGAGCAGGAAAACAAAGCGTGAGGTGTGTCTTATTCTCCGAAGAGTGTCCCTGGGCTGAGGAGCGAGCCGGCTGCCATCCTGAAGGCTTCAAGTGCTTTATAACCCCGTACACAGAGGACTCTGAATCCTACAGCCTGGTCATTAAGCAGTGGGCAGTGGTGAAAGCTAAGCTGGAGAAGGGCCCCTCCACTGTCCTGGCCCCTCCACTGTCCTGGCACCACACCTGCTACCAGCTTCACTGAGCCATGCAGGCCTAGCAAGAAGGATGACTGTTTGTGCTCGGAACTCCAGGGAGAGAGGGCCCAGTCCTTCTGTCATGTCAAGTAGATAATTCAGCTGTGAGATGGAGGACTTCTGACAACATCCTTTGTTTCAGTATCAGGAGAAGAGGAGGAGGTGGTGGTGTGGTGATAGAGCTCCTGCTACATGGAAGTTCACGTGTGTGTTGGTTAGAGTTATACTTTGTCCCATAAGACAAATTGTTCTTTGTTTTAATAATACGCTATTTTATACAATATTTCCAAAAACTAAAATAGATGGAGTGAAGTACATTTCGACCTCCATACACTACAATTAAGTTTGCACACTGTTGTGAAAATGACTTGCACACTGTGTCAATTTACAATGTTCAGAAGTTTACGTCATAATCAACCGCTCGGTAATTACGGTGGTGAAATAAAGCACTATCATTATCCAACCGCCAATTTGTTGATTGCTTCATTACGCATAACTAGGAAGTTAGACTCTGACTTGATGCACCAACACAAAGACTAGTATGAATGAAGGGCCTAAACAGTGTTGGAGAGAAAGAAACGCACAAACATCATCAAATGGAGTATAGATTAGGAATTCAAACCCAGCAAAAATATATTGTGTGTCAACATTTTCGACTCACACTTAATATTCCTTGCCAGTGGGATTTTGAAAGACTGTCATATAACCTACAATCCATGGTCCTGATCCTGCATATACACTGAATTCTTGTTCCCCAGAATGACGGCAGATGAATAAGAAGACAAAATTTACTGCGTACCCCCCCCCCCCCCTAGTCCACTCTGAAACAACCAGCGATCCTGCTATTTGCTCCGCGTGCAATGTTGACGGAGACAGATACATCAGACGCTGAACTGGAACTCAATTTTGATGGATGTCAGCCTGTTGCTGGATTCACAATGAGAGTGGATGGGTGACATTTACTTACAGAGAAGCTGAGCCCTCGGTGGCGAGCAGCAGTGTTATGTAAATAGCACACCTGTCTGTCCATCCATACACCCGGCTTATGGGGAAACCTGCCTTTTTCATTCGAAATATCAGCACACCGATGTGCACCATCTGGGGTATTAATTGTTCCGTGGACTGAAAATAAAAGACTTTGAATATCAATATCTGTGTTTCATGTATCTGTGGTTCTTCATGTTTAGTTGGGACAGAAATTGAACATGGAGCTGTAAGATGAACTCTACTGTACTCTCTAGCATACTGGGTAGGTCATTATAAACCAATATGGAGACAAGGGTGGCCAGTTTTACGGGTGGACCGTGTATTTGGCAATGTGACCCCTTCCATGTTCTCTGCCCCAATCATAACTCTAACTTGCATGGCCGTCAGACATTTCTGGAGATGGCGTATCTCAATCAGAGGCCATTATTCCCAGAGACAGTATTGATTTCTGTCGCCACTGTGTGTCACAATGTCATCGCAGCGAGTCAACAAAAAAACAGCGAGATGACAGAAGATAATATCCTGTGTGTGAGAACCACCCTCCTGTCTCCCTCTGCCTCTCAGTCTCTGAATCCTCTTTTTGTTTTACTAAACAGGAAAAACAGCGTTGGCTGTTGTCTACAGGAACAGATGCAGGTTGATTGGCTTGCTTAGGCGTGTTAATAGTTGAGCTACATTTATACCAGTGATTTTCCACTCTGTAATTGCTCTTAGGTGAAAATGCCCCACTTATATTTTCTAAAGAATCCAGTATCACTAGCTTCTGGAGAAATCTGTTGAGGTACAGTAGAAGATCCATTGTGGCCAGCAACAATGAAAAATTCATGTTGTTTTTTTTCCCAGCTATCTCCTCTCCTGCTCTTCTTTCTCCCCAATCTTACTCTGTGATATATTCAAATGTTAATAACCATTCATTCTTGACACCCTATCTACTGAGCCTCGAGTTTAACAGGAAATCTATTTAATCTGAGGAATCTCATTACATGTTCACGGCAGGAGCAGCTAAAGGTTTGAAGGTACTCCATAGACTGCAGACAGGAAGCGAGGAGAGAGCGAGCGAGGGTGAGCGAGAGTCGGAGGATAGCGGGACTGGAATACGATACATGGGCAAATGAATTCAGGAATGGATATTCTTTAATTTAATCGTTGCGCATGAGGCAACATAGAGGAAGCCTAAAGACTTGTGCTTCTCTCTCCATTTCAGTAAATAATGATTAAATGTTTTCTATTGTGCTGTACTGCTAGTAGGTTTTATCATTCCACGAGAGAGAGAGAGAGAGAGAGAGAGAGAGAGAGAGAGAGAGAGAGAGAGAGAGAGAGAGAGAGAGAGAGAGAGAGAGAGAGAGAAAGAAATTGAACCAACCCTCTGTGTGTTTGACTGCATTCCAAACATGAACTCCTTATAAGGCCATTAAAAGATTATCACTGATTTAACCAAATGTCTGTTCAGAGCATTAGCAACAGACTGTTCCCTAAACCCCTCAGAACACCATCCTCACCGCTCCTATTATCTCATCCAACCAGCACTATTTAATTTCATTTCCATGAATATGCAATGAATTTAATTTTGAACACTATTTTCATCTGCTCCTGTAATCACAAAAAATGCCAGCATAATTAGTTTCTAATTACTTGCTTTAATTGTTGTAGTAATCATTTTAATTACCCAAATGCACTGACATTAGAAGCTAAAAGGAAAATAATCTGCTTGTGCCTCCTACTGTGTCTCTCATTCTCCAGAGTTTGATATCTACATTTTGACATGGGTTGCCTCGCACTCAAAGGGCCAGACAACCAGGGGGTGCTGTGTGGGAATGTTTGATAACATGATGCATGTGGCTGCATGTGAGGGAGAGAGAGAGAGGGAGAGAGAGGACGGGGAGAGTGGGAGAGAGAGAAGGAGAGAGGGAGAGAGGGAGAAGGAGAGAGGGAGAAGGAGAGAGGGAGAAGGGGAGAGTGGGAGAGAGAGAGAAGGAGGAGGGGGAGAGTGGGAGAGAGAGAGAGAAGGAGAGAGGGAGAGAGGGAGAGAGGGAGAAAGGGAAAGAGGGAGAGAGGAGGAGGGGGAGAGTGGGAGAGAGAGAGAGAAGGAGAAAGGGAGAGACAGAGAAGGAGAGAGGGAGACTAACAGACGGGACAGGCTTACATTGTAGCATCTCGGCAATCTGCTCTGTAGAAATTTGCATGCCCCGAAAAGCCATTAAGTTAAAATATACAGTTATTGTACCTTTCTGGGACTGGCGCCATACAAATGCTTATTGCATGTGCTTATAGCTCAGTCTAGCAGATGGTAAATCATGAAATTTTATGAAATTATTGCGCCAGTGAGGTGTTTTGAAACGGAGCAGCTGTGTAGGAGATGGGACATTATAAACACTCCCAGGTGTTCTGGCTCCCCCCTTCGCCAGACACAACATAAAAAATTAAATTATAAACAAACCGGCAAATGTTGTAATCTCCTTCACAGACACACTACTTACAGGAGAAATTGCTTAAACTAAGCAAAGAATTAAATTTTAATTTGCATAAAATATTTATTGAGGCTAAGAAATTTCATAACGGGGCCCACTCACCTGCCAAGTTTGGAAATTGCCTGAAATGTACACAGTCTTGGCATCAAGGTGCCATGGCTGCAGAAGCATTAGAGAAAGCTCTAATGGGCACTTCACCCAGGCACATATGGGCAAGTACACCTAATAAGAGAGAGTCGGGCAGTGCCAAACACCACAACAAGCTTGTGTTTCTCATTAACATTTCATTCCTTTCTTACTATTTAATTAGCCACTCCAGCAACAGGACCAGTGAAAACTACCTCGGAGCCACAGCTCCAAACCTACAAGGTGTGAGCCAGAGCTCCTCTGGTCCTCCAGAGAGTCACTCTCATACTTGTTGCTCGGCTTTCTTGTGCCACAGCGCTCATGTAGCATCGTAGCTCTGTAGCTTCCAACCTGCGCTACAGTGTTGATGTAGCATCTGTGTAGCTTCCAACCTGCTCTACAGTGTTGACGTAGCATCTGTGTAGCTTCCAACCTGCGCTACAGTGTTGACCTAGCATCTGTGTAGCTTCCTACCTGCGCTACAGTGTTGACGTAGCATCTGTGTAGCTTCCTGCGCTACAGTGTTGACGTAGCATCTGTGTAGCTTCCAACCTGCGCTACAGTGTTGACGTAGCATCTGTGTAGCTTCCTACCTGCGCTACAGTGTTGACGTAGCATCTGTGTAGCTTCCTGCGCTACAGTGTTGACGTAGCATCTGTGTAGCTTCCTACCTGCGCTACAGTGTTGACGTAGCATCTGTGTAGCTTCCTGCGCTACAGTGTTGACGTAGCATCTGTGTAGCTTCCTACCTGCGCTACAGTGTTGACGTAGCATCTGTGTAGCTTCCTGCGCTACAGTGTTGAAGTAACTTCCTACCTGCGCT
The DNA here is from genome assembly GCF_038355195.1 of Osmerus mordax. Classification (NCBI taxonomy): domain Eukaryota; kingdom Metazoa; phylum Chordata; class Actinopteri; order Osmeriformes; family Osmeridae; genus Osmerus; species Osmerus mordax. The sequence continues at coordinate 8,282,180 of NC_090073.1, read as the reverse complement.
ACAGTGTTGAAGTAGCTGATGCAGTTACCCGAGCACAGATTGACTGATGCCCGACAGACAGTCACTTCAGCGAGTTTAGTGGTGATATGGATACACATTCATCACTTAATCTATGTAAAGACACAGTGTCATGAGGTCAACATGGAGATTGACCAATTAAAATGCATTCTGACTTCTAGTTTGGTGAGTCATGCCCCCAGGTGTGTAAGGTTTGTTTTGGGATGTTTTGACATCATTGTATAATATAGTAAGGGCAAGTGTGACTCAACAACAGAATGTCAGGTGGAATTTATATGTTCCATGATACACACTCCCTCCAACCCCCACCCCTCTACTCCAAAATTACAGTCTGTTTTACGGGTATGTATTTATTGTGTATGACAGGACACTGCGGTAACATATTCAAATGAGATGCATGTGTGTTTTGTCTGTCAGAACGTCGGTGCCTGGACACAGGGGCTGTGCTGCAAGGCATGCTGGGATAGTCATGCATATTCAAATCTACTGCTGGACATGGCTGGCCTAAATATGCGAGGAGCGTGCAGCACTCAGGGGTGGGTTGTTTCCGTGTTTCCCCCCCCACGGCACCTTCAACACGTGCTGATCAAGACCCTCCAAGGCATGGACTTCACATTAGCTGTAGGCGTTGTACGCCCCCACTTCCCGTCAACATCACACACACACACACACTTGCACACACACACACACTAAAACTTAGCAGTGCATGAAAGAGGCTGACTGATGAAGCAGCGTAGGCCTTGAGTGCTAAGTTTGTGTGCGTGTGTGTGTGTGTGTCTGGGTGTGTGTGTCTGTCTGTGTGTGTGTGATGTTGATGAGGCTGCTGTACTCCAGGTCCACTGATATGGAGCAAACCTGAGGCCTTGGTGGCCTCATTCCACACTCCAACTCTACTCATACTTCCACAACTGTCACGGTAAAATCCGCCCTTTATTGCTACTCGTATTATGTCGAATTAACATTTTACCGACATAGATTTATTGTCGACGTAAAAATGCGTGGTGTTTTTGACCGTGTTTCTCAGATTCAAACTGACACCATCTCACGGATATTTACAAGCACAGAAGCAAAACAAAAACACATTTTCCATTTACCATCTAGCATAAAGGCAAGAATCTCACAAAGGCTAATAACAGAGGGCATGCTTTATTTAGCTGCGCACTAACACCAAAGTTATGGCTAATTTAATTACATCCACTTATTTTAGTCATGAAAGGGAAAACAAGGACATGTTTATACTTTCAATAAACACACACAGTGCCTAAATGATGAATGCAATAAAAGGGTGTGTGTGGTTAATCCTGAGGAGAAGAGAACATCCTGTATGTGTTTATTGAGCTCTAAACCCAGGATGCTGAATCTCCTGATCCACAATGCCTCTCTGCGAGAATCTCATTATGACTCGTAATGACAAATTCACCCTTTCCAATTATTTGCAGCCATTTCAATGCTATCTTGTGCTGGGAGGAGAGTGCTGTTTGTGCAAGACTGGTCATAAAATATGGAACAGGCTTAGTGGTGCAGGAGGTTTGATGGTGATTTAGTCGGTAACGGCTGCATTGCAAGCGAATGAAACGAGGTATGGGCCGGCTTGTCCAAGTTGTTGAGGATATTTTTTTCTAATGTTCTCACTATTGGTCAGTGGGGTTTTTAAATTCCTGTACAGTGAATAGTAATGCCAAGAAAATTATTTTTCATCCTTGAGACCCTGGTAAAAATAGGAAAGGGAGGAGTCATGATATGGTAATCAAGGATGAAGAAAATTGTAATCAAATGTGCTTGCAAATTACCTCAAACTCATCAACAAGCAGCTTTAATGAAATAACATCCGTAAATGAACACTGGAAGAGAGTAAAAAGTGAGCAATGGCTTTTCAGGGTAGTTGGAAATTTTAATTGCCTGTCGGGAGAATATTAGATAAAGCTTGATTAGAAATAAATTGAAAATCTCTGCTGAATGCATCCGCTGATAAAATTATTAAAAGAGACTGGCAGGAATGAAATAGTCCCTGATGAAAAGGATGTATGATAGATTTGACATGTTTAAAAAAAAAACAATTTCACCCTGTGAGATGAAAAGCTTTACTTATGGTCTTTAATATACGTATTTTTGCACTAAGTGTGTTTATCGAATGTTGGCTCATGCTATGCGCCTGTGCCCTTTGTTTGGGTTAAAATGCATCTTGTTGTAGTTCTTACAGGAGCCACTAAAAACCTTCTCTCCACCTTTACTGAAGATGCTGGACTTAGATGAGGGCTCCAATGGTTCCTCTGCTTTACATATGTCTTTCGCATGTATGATTTTGACCTTTGACCCTCTCGTTTGATTTATCCTACATGTCTGTCGTCATCAGCGGTTCCACGGCGCCGTTAGCACCCAATTAAACTCAAAGGTCTGAAGGAGGAATCGTACTGAAAAATTATTTCAGCCCCTAATTATATAATTTCCACCTCTGTCTCACATAAATTCCAGCCACAATTTTAATGGCCTTTATTACTTGTTCAGCAACTTATAAATTTTAGTGTCCCCTGGAAAAGAGGTGAGTCATCCAGCTATCTCTACAAATTCTACCATTCTGGAGACAGTATAATGTTTCCCTGTGACCTTTTGACTACAAATCTGATTTACTAGCCAGTCAACAGGGTTTCTCCTGCTTTTAAACCTCTCGACGAACAGATGCTTTTAAATACTGTCTGAAATGTCCCAAAAGACCATATATTGTTCGCAATCTCTCCATTGCATGCCGTGCCTTGATGTCATAGAATGAGGATGATAAGTGTGAGATGACTCTCGTACTGTTTCTACAGTCCTAACATTCTGGAACACATATTAGTTCATGCAGTCACCAGGGTACACCCTACTGTATCACATTAAAGAGGTCATCTTGTAAAGTGACCACTTCCTGACCAGCCAGGAGAACTGCTGCAATACATCCCCAGCCCAATTATTCCTCGAAAACAAACAAATAACCCCAAACTATCAAGTGTATTTCTAAGGGTCATCATTCCTGTTTACCATGTCTAATACAAGCCCCGATAGGAAAAAAGACCATCTATATGAAATGACTTCCTCCAGATAACCAAAGCCATCACCATGACAGGCAGATCAGGGGTCAGCGGGCTAGGAAGCATGTGCACTGTGTGAGGTAAAGGACATTGAGGACGATGGCCCGGCTCATCTGACCAGACGTGAGGAAGACTGCCTTTTGGTCAGATTGAGCCCACTGGAAACACAACACAACAGCAAAAAAAAACTTACTTAAAACAGACTAAACTATTGCTTTATGTTGGGTGGATGAGAGCATGAACTGGACTAGACAACTCAATACTATCTTCTGTGTGCTGTTTAGGATGGGAGGCTTTTGGAAAAATAAACATTTGAATCTTACCAGTGTAGCTTTTGAGTGAGTGTTTTTATACCATTGATTAGACAAAATAAAAAAGCCCTTTCACAGGGCCAGCGAACACATCACAGCGGACACGTATTGACTGCTGCTGTGAAACTAGTCCCTCACTCATCGCAGCCAGACGCCCTGATTGAGTTGCCAGAAGCCAGTAAATAAGTCTCTCATTCCCAGCGAGTCAAAATAAACTGCAAACTCACCGCATGTCGTTGTTCGGCCACCGAAGAGAGCTTCGAAACCTGAGGGGTTCGAAAATAAGTTTGATGAAAGAGGAGAAAGAGAAGAAAAGAACACAGACGACAGAACAGAACGGGAGCACAACAGGCAAAAGTGTAATCGAAAGTTATTTCACACACCAGACACTGAACGTGATGGTCCCACACTCTCACATGGTACTATCAATACATTTATAAATAACCAAACAACATAATGGCGCAGAGACACCATCACCACACCAGTGCCCCTCACATCATGCCATCTGTCCCTCCATCAGACCAGTCAGGCCTGTGGGAGGCCAAGCTGATTGGGAGAGTGTCGCTGACAGTGGTCAGAGGAGACTACGGGGCTGCATGTGGGATCCCATCCTCGTCCGCCCCCATCCCTCTGTCCAGACCGCCCCCCCCCCCCCCTCACTCTTTCTCTCTCTCGCTACGGGAAGGACAGAATGCATGCAGTTAATTATGGCTAATGAACGCTGTTTGAGAGGAGGAGGAGGGCTGTGCATTAGGAGGGGGAGTCAAGCGGGTTGAACCAGAGGGTTCCACGCACAATTTGTTTGAACCTGGGTCCTCATCACACTCGGCATGCTAATTTACCTCAGGGCTTCACCGCCTGTTTTTAAATATCGTTAATTGACTTAAGAGCTCGTCAGCGTACTCCGTCTTCATTAGGTTAATGAAAAGGCCCCGTGTTTATTTTTTCGTAACAGATTGTGGCAGTGGCGTAATCTAATCGGTTACTTCCACTATCTGAAGGATGGAGTTCTTCTGACACGTGCCACGGTGAAGCAATCTGAAGTTCTGCGTTTCCTCGTGTCTTTCTGTGACAGAGGGGAGCAGGGGAGAGGATTAGAATAAACACATTTAGCCTCTGGCATGGTATGTTACACCTCTCTAATCGACAGTGTGAACTAACGAGAGCGTAGTGGCGTGTGTGTGTGTGTGGTTGTGTGGTTGGGGCGGTAGTGTGGGTGCCGTGTTGGTCTCTTTAAGCCTAATGGTAGGAATAAATCTGCCACAGTGACCATGACCCTGAGGTCTTGGAGAAATCTGACCGGCAGTATGACTAACAAAGACACTGGGCTTCTCAACCATATCCAAAGATCAGGTTTACTAACCATACATTATATATTTTACAGCATCTTTTCAGCAAACAAGTCCGTTTTCCTGCCCATATTCCGTCAAATCCGTCCTGAGATCATTATTTCAAGCCTGGTTAAGCACAACGATGGTTCATGAATGTTGCGTTCTGTTTGGCCTCTGTAAGACACCATACCTCAGGAAGCTGTGACCTACTCCCCTCCCCGCTCCGCGAAGAAGACATGGTGGGTGCATTTGTCTGGGCCGCTGCGCTGCTCACCAGGTAACGCTCTTATTGTGCTGATGTTCCTCCGGAGGACGGTAACATTTGAGGCCAGCTCCACTGGCATGGGCCATAAAGAGTGGCGTGGTGGTAAAATAAATCAGGCCTCTACCGTCCTACAACCCCCTCCTCCCATCCATCCTCCTCCTTCTCTCAGTGCATCGGGCAGCAACAGCTCATCAGCCGAGGGCTGGAGAATCCTCGCAGGGGTATTTCTGGGTCCCCTTTCGTCCTCCCCACACAGTAAACCGCTCTCCCCTCGCACCGGCTCGTCACCGCCCGTTTTCCTCTCCTCCTTTTCGACGTCCGTCGACGCGAGCTCTTCTCTCGAGCACCCGGCAGCAGACGTTTCCAATAAATCACCCCCCGCCGGCCCCCCTCTCTCCCCCCCCTCTCCCCCCCCCTCTCGCCGGCCACCCCCTGTCCGTCCCCGTGCCAGCCTGGGATGATGCGTTGTGCTGAAGTCACTTAAATAAAAAGATCGCAGTGGGAGACATAATGTGTTAAAGTAATAAGATGGTCTCCGTCGGGTCACGGCCCTCTCCCTGCTCCACTGCTCCTGCAGACCCTCTCTCGGTTAATAGCCTGTGGTCGGAGCACTGGTGGGCCATAAAGACTGCCCTCCGCCCCCTAAACCCACTCCTGACTGGGGACCCTCCAAAAACCACTAACTGGCCCATCTAGATAACAGCACACCCAGCATTATTTCCACAGTGAATCTGACAGTCTCTGGACCTGTAAATCACTAGTATTTATCATCTCCTGTTGGAGCTGTGCCTTGCCGCTGACAACCGGCCTTCAGTGTTAGGCCTGAAGTTGCTCGGGCCTCTAACTAACCCTAACTCAACAAAAAAATTAATAAATTAACACTTGAATTAAAAATTAAATGAAAGAAAAACAAACGTGTATAGATTTAGTTTGTAGAGGGCCCCATCAAAAGTTGAGTGAAAGACACTTGGTACACAGCCTGGGGCTGTGATTTCAAATTGAGGCGGATTGGAGATGTACCTAACCTACCTAGCATGCATTTCACCCTCCCGGTTCTGCTCTTGCTGGGCCAGACTGAACAACCGGGGAGTGTTCCTGACGGGGGTGAGGGGGGTGTCCGTTAATGAATGCAGCTCAGGGGATTAATGAGAAGAAGCAAGGGACTTGTCATGGAGAAGTATTCTCCCCTTGTGACAACACGACCACAGCCCTCCACGCCTCTCCACTTACAGTGATTACAAGTGAACCCCTGTCACACGATATAAGTGGTTTTATGAAATTGTATTAAATGCCATTGTTTATGCTTCAGTTTTCACTTGTGAGTCGTCCGCCTTCCGTTTCGGTTTGCTGTTTTTTGGCGCCTGTGCCTTTAGCTCGGTTCATTTGCTTTTCACTCGGGTTTCATCACTGCAGCGTTAGCACGCTAACACAAATTAGCCCGTTCTTCCTCACGCCGGACTCATTTGACCTTTAATTTCTAGTTTCATGTTTTTATTCCACTTAAAAAAGACTTTGGTCGCCGAACGGGAGGGTCAGCACAGCCGAAACAGTGGCCTGAGTGTTTTGTTCTTTGCGTTTCTTTCATACCATCCGTGGTCTCAACAACAACAACAACAAAACAAACAGTTGTTACTGGATTGAACTGGCTGAAACAGTTGCATTTTCCACAGTGAAACCCTTTACTAATGGAGTTGTGTTCATTTAAGCTGGGGAAAACAATCCAATTGTCAGGCCGCTTGTGACAAGCTGTGAAACAGAGGCAGGGAGAGGATCTACACTAATGTGTTTAACGGGAGGGTCAGCACAGCCGAAACAGTGGCCTGCTAGAGTAATAACACACTAATGGACCACCGGCTGCAACAAGGTTTACAGCCCATCTCCTTGTGACATGCTCTCCCACCACCACAGACACAGTAGCTGTAGATAGAACCACATCCCCAACGCCAGCGTCTCAAGGCTTTTATTTCACTGTAATAAACTGAGACATATAACATGGGAGGAATGGCAGTGGTATTGGTCAGTCCAGCTGTTATGCAATTCCAACGCTTGTATGTGTTGTTGACGTATTGCGCGTTTAAATTGTAAATGTAAATATAAATTATTAAAATCTTTGTACAGTACACTTTGCCCCCGACGATTATTTTAATGTGTCTTCGTTTGGAGGGAATCGGATATCTCCATGACAACACAGCGCTAGTGACCTTACGCTCTTCATCTGGAAGGCAGTCTGGAATAATGAAACCATGAACAGGGTCTTTATGAAATAGCTTACCCTTAAAATATCAACCCCTTTCTAGTTCTTCTAGTTAGAAGATGTAATACTTCCATTTTTAATCTTTCTTTCTTTCCCTCTGTCTCTCTCTCTCTCACACACACACACACACACACACACACACACACACACACACACACACACACACACACACACACACACACACACACACACACACACACACACACACACACACACACACACACACACACACACACACACACACACACACACACACACACACACACACACACACACACACACACACACACACACACACACACTCCCTTCTCTCCAGAAGGGCTGTAATAACCTCCCAGTGTCGGGGGCTGCCTCTTGGAGAGATATCCTTGAGCCTCACCTCCATCTCTCTAACAGGTCACAGCGAGACGAGATCCAGGAGATAGTGAGCTATAGTTGAGGTCCAGATCTGCTATCTGGACTTGAATGATGGAGGAAGCCATGCAGGGACATGTTTATTGTCACCCAGATGGTCCACAATGCAGGCACAGGGCGAGTCACATCCATCCCTAATATAATTCATGGTGTGGCACCATTGTGGAGTGACTGATAAGGCCTTCACTTGGCCCAGCTCTGGTCACTTGTCTCAAGGAGACTCCAAAGAAACTTCACTCTGTACAAATGGTGGCCAAAATACCGCTGCGCTTTTACTGCTAAAACCTAGGGAGGGGTTACAGCCCCGAGAAAGACCATTTATAACCAGAGAAATCTCTCCTTGACCATTTGCCTCCTTGAAAGAAATCTATCGGAGAAGTTTTCTCCCGAGCGAATAGCGGAAATGCAGAGTAAATGAGCATTTGATTCGCATCTGGATCCAAATATACGCGACAAACCGTTATTCTGAAAGGAAGGAGGTCTGTTTGGAGGTGCTGAGGTGACCAGAGATAGCCGTCCAGCGCTTGTCTCAGCAGAGGGCATACATACTCGAACCTAATCACAACATGGGTCCTCAGGAGTGCACGGCCAGGTCATCGATCAGGTTATTGATCAGGTTATTGATCAGCCTGAGGAGACCCGATCAGTCTGTTGCTACAGTGTGTGATGAGTTCTACTTCAAACAGTGAAAGGTCAAGCTCTCCAGCGTTAGCTGAGGGAAAAACACATGGCGATGTTACAAACAGTTCAGTTATCTGCGAGTTCTGTGTTGGTAAGCACAGATTAATCCTCAAGCTTATGATAAGACAATGACCTGGTGTGTGCGCAAGCTCATTTCAAATATATATTTGCCCCAGCGCCTAATATCCCTCATTCCCAAGATGATGAATTCAACGCAATGACTGTTGAATGAAAACTGCCCTGTAGAGTGTGTGTAACTTCACCATTCAAAACACATTATGAGTGGCATACTAAATGAGTCACTAGCTAGAGGGCTTCTTTTTTGAGGGAGAGACCAGGAGTTGGACTTCTGCCTATTGAAGCAGGATCTTTATTCAGACGGAAAATGAATCCTCAAGGAACATGGTCAGGCGCTTTATTGTGTATGCAGTGTGTGGCCAGGTTCAAATTGGCAATCAATTATCCAATTAGGACTGACAGAAATGCACATCAGGAATTTCAGCCCATCAGTCCAGGCTTCTGATTGGAACACGATTAGAGGGACTTAATTAAACCCTAGGTGCTGGGTGTTTAAACATCATTTGTGTGGCGTCAGAGGGGTAGGGAAATATAAATCTGGACTCTTCAGATTCTCCCGGAAAAGAAAAAACTCCCTCCTTTTCTGCAATGAATCTTGCAGATGATCCAGTGAATACTTTATAAGTACAGGGATATTGTCACTGCAGTATAAAATCGCCTATTTTTAACCCTGAGGCAGATCAGACAAAAGTCATAAACACTGAGGTAAATTGCAGCATACCCCACAACAACAATACCATCAGTGTTATTGCCTCACATTAGTCAAGATAAAATGATTCACAGGGTCTGTTTTGAATTATTCAAAGGCTTCCCCGTTCACACCATATACTGAAAACAAGACGGAACGTCTGAAAGGCAGCGTGACTGAGGTTCTGACAGACCAACAGCAGCATGTACACTTCCATATCCTCTCCTGCTCTCGCTGCTGTTGGGCGCCTGTATCGATCTCTGTGCCGGGTCCTGCCCTGTGTCGTTGCATGTGCGAAATGGAAGCTACTGCATTTTAATTTTGGGGGGGTTGTGAATTAATCATTTCCCCTGATAGCAGAGCTCAGCGCAGGGCCCTGCAGGAGAACACCTTATCACAGCAAATAGGGTTCAGGAGTAGAGGAGGAGTGTAATCCTACGCTAATTGGATGAAATGGTGGTACACTTCCCCTCCTTCCACGGGCTGGCGTCCATGCGGCGCCGTCCACAGGGACCTGGGAGCCACTGAAGAGGTTATTACTGGGCATCCTGAGGGAGCGTTAATACCTTAGCCCTTGTTCAGACATGCAAATAATCTAATTCAAGGTCTGGCTAATTAACAACTCAGCCATAGTAAAGATAGAGAGACTCAATAACAATCCGGGGTGTCGGTGGTTGTGCCGTGAGTGGTGGTGGTGGGGTGTGTGTGTGTGTGTGTGAGAGGATGTACGGGGGGGGGGCAGGGGTAAGGGTGGGGAGGCACCAGGAGGGGAGATGTGTGTGGCTATTAATGGCTGGGATTTGATATTACCATGCTGTATCATTAAAACAGAAACATGAGGATCATCAAGATAGTTAAAGGTCCTAACTGGCACACAAACACAAAAACATGATTGATATTCGTGTGTGTGCATATACAGTACTGCACATTCCGTATGATTACCATCACCCAAGTCAGTGACGTGTTGAAAATGTAAAGCGTGTTCTTGTGTGTATGTACAGTATAGTACATGCTGAGAATAAGTACTGTAACATAGTTGACATGTTATCTTTTCAGTCAAAATCTGATGGCTGTGTCTATATTTTTTTGACAGCTAGCATGCTTAAGACTAATCAGACTTTCTCCTTGAATGCCCAAGCAGCATACTGTGGGCATTCATTTGAATAGCCTCAGAAGGCTGCTCTTCTTATTACACAGGAGAAAAATAGAACATGTTTCAGGGCATCTCTATTTTTTCAGGGGCAAAATGTTAATCCAGCTTCAGCAAGGTTATACTGTATGGTCAAGGTTGCCAAATTACCGACCGGCACTAATCACCCAGCCTTGAAGCTTGCCTGGCTCTGTCCATGGTGAAAACATCGCTTCTGGCCCCTCTGCTACGCCACACCGATCTACACTCACAGTTCAGTACTCCACGAGAGATTATGGTTTACGAAACATTTTCCATCTGCAAATATCCAAAAACCTTCCTTTAAATGTGTCAGTTTTTGTCTAAATTCTTTTAAAAACATTTTTATGTGAAAACATGTGTAGTGAAACTGGATGGAAATCAGTTCACATCAATTTGACTGATGACTTTAGATCATCTGAGGCCTATATTATTGTTATCAACGAAGGTTAAACATTAATAAACACATAAAACATCATGTCCTGGATAATTCATTAAAATGCATTGTTTCAATTGATAAATGTATCACTAAATTGAACTAAATGACTAAACTCCACTCATCTGGAATAAAAGGGCTGACATTTACAAAAGGAGGAAACTAAAAAGAGTGCAGGAAGTAAAAACATTTTTAACATCATCATTCGTATAGATGTTCAAATGTTTTTTGTTGTTTTTTGCAAATAGATATATGTTAAGGAAATTAAAAACAAACAAGAATGTATGTGGTGACTTATGGTTTGTGAAATAGACAGTAACTGCAGCTCCGTTTCAGCCATGTACAGAACGACTGGATGTAAGTTCTCAGAGTTTGGATTCCACCTAACCTTGACATGCTTCTGTTAAGGATTCAGAGTGGATGTCGAGCTGGCCCAGACCTGCGAGTACACCTGGACCACAGACATGAGTGGACCCGTAACATCCAGACTGTGGACGACAAGAGTCAGAGCCGACTTGACTTCCTGAGAAGGCTCAGTTCCTGGGAAGTTTGCAGATCCATGCTGAGCGTGTTCGACCAGTCGGTTGTGGTTGGTGCTGTTTCCTTCTCGGCTGTCTGTTGGGACGGCGACATCAGTGCGGCAGATTGCAGCAGACTGGACAAATTGATTAGGAGGGCAGGCTCTGTTTTAGGCGCCAGCCTGGACTCTGTCAAAGAGCTGGCAGGAAGGAGAATTATGGCCAAACTGCTGGCCATCATGGACAACACTGCACAGCCACTACACAACATTCTGGCAGAGCATGGGAGCCCTTTCTGTAAGACTTCTTCTGCCACGGTGCTCAACTGAACACTGCAAGAGGTCCTTCCTGCCTGCTGCAATGAGACAGTATGAGTTGGTGAGTTGATCTGTGTACTGGATGCAAATCCTTGAGTCAGATATTCTTACTCTTGCTTGGTTCTGACCTGACTTTTAGACTTTGCACACCAGACATTCTGAAGGAGACATGCCATGCTTTTTGTTTTGAAACGTAGTACTGTGTACAAATGTTATTATAATTTTTATGTTGTAAGCAATACTGTGAATGATGTATATATTTGTATTATTTCTATTTTGTTAGTATTATTTTTTACATTTATCTTTTTTTATAAACTTTTTTATTGACAGTTTACTCGGGCTGCTCTGACGCGTGAATGTCCTGTCTGGATAAAAAAAGTTCAATCTAATCTAATCCAATCTTATCATTCAATGCGTCAGAATGCAGTTTAGAATCTCTTTCAACAAATCCCATTACATACAGGACAGAGCATGTCTGAAATTTGCTTAATGATGGTATAGCGTAAAATATGGTATACCAAGTCTTAGGGTCCAATCACTCTTTTTAATAGCTTTGTAGCGGCCAGAAAATAAAGTATTCATGAAGATTGAGGAAGATGATCCAGTGAACTTCAATTTAATTGGCGCAAATTAAAACTATCCATCTTTTCCAGCTGTCCATCTATCCACTATCACCCCTCCATTGCTCGTCCTGCACCTTGATTACAATTATCTTTTAATAGCAAAACTTGTCAGCAATTTTTTCCCTGCTGATTTACATCATCCCAACACGTTGTAGATTTACTAATAGAATTCATGTTTTAGTATGAGTCGGAGTAAATCTGGGACAGACACCAGATTATCTCCAGCTCTCTCTTCATATCTGATGGATATTATGACATTCTATAGAAGCTCTGCAGCGAACAGGGCAGTGCTTCACCTGTTAGAACAGAGCGGTGAGTATATGCTGGCCTTGCCTTGTCCCTGTAGAGTGAAGGCCCTCCACACATGGTCAAATAAGTGCACATGCAGACATTAATTTTTTGCAGTGTCCAATAATGGTTCCAGGCAATTAGAGATGAGGATGACATTCTGGCTTTTAATTTGGGACAAAGTGATCTCTCTCTCTCTCTCTCTCTCTCTCTCTCTCTCTCTCTCTCTCTCTCTCTCCCCCCCCCCCCCTCCCCTCTCCTCCGTCCTGATATGCTGAGGCAAGACCTTTCCAAAGATACATGACCATAGTCTTTATTTTATCATAAAATGGGATCTTGCTATTTCTGCTCTTCACACTGACAGTACGTTAGAATCCCCCATATAAGTGACTGGAGATTTCATAGATGACACCTCATGCGGCTCTGGGAATCAGCGCATCGATAACTGCTGAGCTAAGCAGAAAACGGGCACATTACTCATTTGCAGACTAGCAAACTAAATAACTAGTTGAACTTAAATAAAGGCATACCTGTGCTTCGTGAGATTCAGGTTCAATAGATTTACTACCGTCTCACAACATCTTAAATCATGGAGGCTGCGCTGGCACGGTAGGGCCGCTTTTGCATTTTTGCTGTGTATAACGTCTCATGTTCGAGATCGGGCTGGCTTTCGCCAGACGCAAGCCGCCTCAGCCTCTCAAAGTATCAACAACAGACTCACACAGTATCTGTACAGCTATAAAATAGATCCAGACAACAGGTATACAATCCAGCCAGGCGCAGCGTTAAATGAGCCATGCATGGACAATAATCACCGCGGGATGATATAAAAACACAGAAGAAAATACAGAACGAGCTTACAGCCTGCAGAGGGAATCCTCTCAGTAGACACACATGATAATAGGTAACATAATGTTGTGGCTACAGATATTGCTTGTTGCATAACAATTAACCACAACTTATTAATTTTTGTATTCAATTTTTCGTACACCAGCTTCTGCTTAGATATATAGCAGTGAAGAAAATCTGAAAATTCGGTAAAGAGGCAGGTACGAGGCTTTTTTAATGGGACTGTATATTTCAAAATGCCAGCGAGAGCTCTTCCTGTGCTATAGGTGTTTTTTTAAAGCCCATAGGTGCTTAAGGGAATGGTCTGACCATTTCCACTCTGCCCCAAATAAACTTGGATGTTCTCCATCCATCAGGTGACTGCATGGAGAGCTGACCTGTCATAAATTCTCTCTGTGGAGATGGTGACAGGGCCGAAGCCAATCTTCATGAAAAAAAAAAAAAAAATGGCACCGATTCCCTCTTCCCATCCCCCTCTCCCAGGGCCCCCTTCCAACCCCTGCTCACCCTTCACCCTCTCTCCTGGAGCTCCCCTTCCTCCTCCCTGTCTCCTCGTCCCTCCACCCACCCATCTCCTCCCTCTTCTCCCCATCTCTTTCACTCTTCCCCCCATCTCTCTCTCTCTCTCTCTCTCTGTCTCTCTCCCTCGTTCTCTCTGTCTCTCTCTCTCCCCCCTTTTTCTCTCCATGGGTAAGCAGGTAATCATGAGCTGTCACAGAAAGGTGACCCATTAATGTGATGGATACGGTGTGAAAAACAAATGGTGTGAAACGTGTGGATTGCTGTCCTTACTGCACCTTGGCCTTTTGTTCTGTCATATCAATATCCACACAGGGCCTCATTACACCGCGGCTCTACACAATGAGGGGAGAGCCAGGGTCAGGACGGCGCCATGCTCTCTCTGACTGGCTCCGACTGGGCTTTTCAGCTCAAGCTCAACCCCCAGGACTAGCAGGTAAACAGAAGGAGGGCTGCCCCTGGAGCCCGAGACGCAGCCCATGCACACACACACACACCTACACACACCACAGACGCAAGCGGACCACACATACAAACGCACCGCAGGCACACGCTGAATGGGAACCACCGCCACAAAGCAGCCATATTTCAGAGAGAGGAGCCCGGCCGTGTTGCCAGGATGGCCCGAACCTCCAGACGACGGCAGCGTGTCCGAGATAAGCAGATGCACCGGCTTCTTTGTCGACGGCAGACACTTTTGTTTTCAGCGTGTCTTCGGTGGGATTCCATTCATCGGCATCAGACAGCTTTGCTCAGAGAGATACGAGTGTCGCTTTGTGATCATTGTGTATGTCCTCGGGCACATATACATATTTCCATCTCGGTGCCAGAGGGGTTTGCTGGAGTGGTATTTGTCTTCGATTTGTAAAGAAAAATAAATACTTACAGTCGTTTTCTCAAGGACATCGCTCATTGAGGACATCAATCCTCGAGACAAGCGCCGAGCAAGGCCACGGCGTGGGCTTTAGAGGCATTGTGATCAAAGATGTGCGATGCACAGACGCGTGGACAATGCAGACACACATCCCACCACCCTCATGCGGTGTGCCACCTGAATGAAGGAATCAGTTAGCTGGACTTATGTGACCAGGCAGTTGGCTTCGTCTCCCTGCAGGATATGCAGTTAGCTTTTTAAAGAGCCATTCAGCCAGTCAAGGTCAATAGGGGTTTGAGCAGCAAGGAGCAGTCAGAGTCCAGAGTGAAACCCTCTTCTGTCCATTATATCTCTCCACTGACTGGTCAAGCTCTTATTAAAGAGCAGGCTTCGTTTTACAGCCAGGACCTGTGATCCACAGAGTAACTGCTAATCGCCAATTAAGAAATATTATGGATCACAATCCATTGATTTTAAGGGCAGAGCTGAGCAAGGGGAGCCCAGGGGATCAGTGTGGAGACGTGAGGGATGTTCTCAGTGGCTGACAGGCCTGGAGACTTGATGACCCCATGTAAAGGTACTAAAAGACAAAACTGCTTATGACAGCACAGTCCATGTTTCCCCCAGAAAGAGGCTTCTCTCTTTTTCAGCAGTAGGGTTTTGATAACTGCGCTGTATGCCTGTGGCCCCCCACTTCCCCTATTCCTCCTCTCCTCCCCCCCCCCCCCCCCCGCGCTCTCATTCCCTGCTCCATTACCACCACCATCTCCCTCCCACCTCCCCCCACCCCTCTCCCTCGACTGCTCAACCCCCCCCCCCCGCTCCATACCTACACCCCTCTCCTCACCTACTCCGTCCCCTCAACCCCATCATCGCCTGCATCCACCTAGGCCACTCCACCCCCCCCTCCCTCCCCCGGCCCCAGCAAGTACAACTCATGTCAATACCACCTCGGTCCTCCCCCCATCCCCCCCCGTCCTCCCCAGAGGTCCACAGTGGTGGTCTATTGGACACCCAGGATGAAACGCTGGAGACTCTATTAAGGACAGTGGTTACTGACCACAGACTAATCTAGTATGACAAACTGGAGGTGTCCTGTTCTCTCCGGAGCTTGTGATGAATGGAGGGCGGTGGTCTCTGACGCTGTCACGTCGGGGGGGGGGGGGGGAACTGAAACAGATTGAGAGGGTGCGGACGGCAGATTGATGCTCCGGGTCCTCTCCCTCCGCCGGTCTAAAACCCACAGAATCAGTCCATTAGGCGTCCTCTCATTTGCCTGTTGTCTGACTGGCGACTGGCCTCACGTCCAGACGTCATCCTGGGTTTCCCCGTGAGGGGACAGGAAGTACGAAGCCCACCCAGGATTCGGTGTCTGAGCACAACATTTTGTGCTGTCAGTGTATTTTTGTATGTTATTCAATGTTTTATAGGACAGCAACTTTTTACATATTGTTTAATCCAAAGGTTTTTGTGTTTTAAGAGACCAACACCGCTTTGCAATATGCAAATCACCTTAATAATTATCAATGAGGAATGATGGATTGCATCTCAAGGGATACTGACTCTCTAGTGTTGAGTCTGTGTGGACTGTTTGCTTAGAAGGTCATGGCAGCATGTGGAACGGGGGCCTGCTGCATGTGGAGGGTCAACACTGAAGGAGGGCTGAACACACCAACATCCCTTCAGGGTGGGTCCTGGGATGCTGTCTGTATGTTCCCCTCTCTCCCCCTCTATCCCCCTCTCTCCCCCTCTCTCCCCCCCAAACTGTCCACCCCTCATCCTCCTTCCCCCCTCCCCCTCCTCCCTCCAGTAAACCTTCCCTCCTCATCCTCACCCTCTCTCCCACATCACCCGCCACCCCCAATCTCTCTCTCTCTCTCTCCGCGATGACCACGTCCCGCAGTAATGTACCTGTGTGTGTGTGAAGGGCATCGTGGCCGCACTATCACAGACACAATCTCACAGCACTTTAATAAGTCTGAGAGCGGTCAGCACCCTGCGCTTTAATAACAGTCCCTGTCAGCTCGCCCCGCGCACACCGCAAAATTGTCTCGTTGGAATTCTTTATGGTGGAGGCCAGAGAAGTCTGTTGATAGGGATGGAATACAGCACCGGCTCAACCCATTCTGCTTCCTGATGGGTTTCCAAGAGCCTAGCTTTTATCTGCGGGTCAAAACAAACAGGAGAAAAGACATTTACTTGTTCTGCGATGCAGCAATAAGCTTTTAACATCTGCGCTGTCGTCTCTGAGGGAGGGCTGAGCCGTTCTCCAAGAGCTCTGCTTAGGCTCGCTCGCCCATACAATAAAACATAACAGCTGACACGAGGCTCAATTCACACCAACATATTCAATTGCCAGCGGTTGTGTGGTTATGTAGGTATTGAACGCCGTAAAAAGTTCTCTAGTCAGGCAACCAGCAACCGGCTGAACTGCATCTGAACTGGATTAGGATGGACTTAAGACTCACTTAGCATTCTCAAACAAACATTTATGCTGCCGCCGTGGAAGAGATCACAGTGGGCTGAAAAGTGCAGCGTGTTTTTCACAGCAGTCCTACATAAAGAGAGATGCTTGCTTCACACACAGACTAAAGACTTGAAGGGTAATCAGCTTGTGTGGCTCAAGTGTTTCGAGGCTAATGATGGGTTTGGGCTGTGTTTATGAGATGCGGCAGTGATTACAGCCTCTCATGCAGCAGCATCAGGGGCTTCTCCCTTGGTCATCCCTACCTCCTGGTAAGCAGCATTAACATAATCAGCCCGGCATTAGTTATTCATGTGTTGTTCCGAATCGCTTCGGGGGTCAAATCTTTGCTCTGTCTAATAACCTGTGTTAAATATTAAAGGAGTACATGGGCTGGCTGATTTACATGCCTTACATCCTGCTTT
Source organism: Osmerus mordax (assembly GCF_038355195.1). Classification (NCBI taxonomy): domain Eukaryota; kingdom Metazoa; phylum Chordata; class Actinopteri; order Osmeriformes; family Osmeridae; genus Osmerus; species Osmerus mordax. Next base: position 8,264,594 of record NC_090073.1, on the reverse strand, counting down.
TTCCTCCGCTCTGACCCTCTGAGACAGACAGTACTGTAACATAGCACGTTGCTTTGAACGTGCCCTGTTAGAAGAGCGTGCTGGTAACACGTTGCTTTGAACATCGCAGCCTCTCTGGGCACTTGTGGCGTTCAGTCGCTGCATGTGGCGATGAATGAAAATAGATTAAAAAAGCTCATGGTGATGTAACCTATACGTTATTTGATTGCTTCATGTCCAAGCAGGGACTAGTCACTGCCTTAAAGCCAGACAGTCAGTTTGTGTGTATGTGTGTGTGTGAGAATGTATGTGTGTGCCTGTGTGTGGGTGTATGCGCGTGTGCAAGTCCTTTCCACTCGGCTTGCTCTGCCTGTCTGGAAAAGGGGCCTACTGGGCAAGTATGAGCTGACTCCCTGCATCCGTATGCCCCCAACTCTTGATTAAGGACAATGAGCGCTGCGTAGTGGCTAGCCAAGCGTTGAGCAGGCCCGGGTGGGCTGGGCCGTGCAGGGGAGAAGCAGGGGAGAGGCAGGGGAGAGGGGGAGACCCAGGGCCAGGGAGGAGGATGGCTGCTACTGTGAACCCTGAGGACGTCATTAGGAGACCAGTGACCTCACTGGTGCAGCCTCCCAGCATGCCACCCACTGGCATGATGTCATACTTGACATGTCAGCTCTCATCACTGCAAGGCAAGGTGAAGATCGTCAACCTGCAGACTTGTTATCAACACCTTTGTTCCCAGTGGAACATGAGCGAACGTGTGACATCACGGACATCGTCTGGCTGAAAGACCCCTCGTGTCGTATGTAAACAATCTTACACCGACCTCTTTTCGACATGCTTTTTGTGAAACAAACATATTCAATCTTACATTGCAGAACGAAGTCTCTGAAACTGCCATGACATTAGCGTCAGCTGTGAGTCCGGGCACACCGAAACCAAAAAGCAAAGCGAGGACGAAGGTCCTGATTAACAACACCACACACTGAAATTGAACGGTTGCACAATTTCTCGGAGATATTCCCCCCACCCTATAGGACCAGGAAGGCCACGCACGCAGACTAATGACCTGGAAACACTCCTCTAGGCATCCCCGTTATGATGGAGCTACATGGGATTTCTTTTTTAATTTGCTCCTTAAGAAAATAACAATCCTCCTTGGCGCTGCTCATTACAGCGTGGCGTTGGTCACCATTAGCAAATTAAAATAACCTTGCTCGTTTTATACAAAGCAAAGCATTTAAGTCCCAGGCCTTCGGGCCAAGGGGTCTGAGAAAAGAATGAGTTTTCTAAATAAAACCACATAGCTTAAAGGTTTGCGTGTTCCTCTGTTTGAATAGTTAATGCCAGTATTACACAGCGAAGACGTTCCGTTTAGAAAAACAGCCGAATTGAACACATTAAAACTTACAAGATTTCTGAGAGTCTAAAACCACAAACCAATGCTCACATCATAATCCAACGGTTCTCTTCTCACAACCACTGTATCAGTTACTCCCAACACAAATGCACCACGGCGTAATCGAGTGAGGCCAAGGTCCAGTGGTTGCTGGAAGGATTGCTTTTGCGATTTTCGCGTTGAGAGCATTCGTACCCAGGGTGGACTGTTTAAATGCAGCAGTGGTCACACTTGGTGTGTACATCATCGCTGAGGCATGGTGAGCAGGGTGACGCCTGTGCAAGGCCCCTGCCTGCCCAGCCCAGGCCCAGTGAGAGCCCTGGGCTGCCTAATCAAATATGAAACCATCACATTCACTTGGCTCTCGCAGCAATGCATGCAACAAAAACACACAACCTCCAACACAGCTCACAAACCCCCCCGTCCCACAACAAAGAGCCATCAGACAGCACCATTAGAGGGTCATTCCAGTGTACATTTATAGTAGGTGTTTTTCCTCATGTACATAGGACATTTTTTTCTCCGATTTGAAAGACAAAACAGGAAGTGCAATCTTTGATTTCCCATGAATAAAAAGTGACACAAACAAGGGAAAAGACTGAAACAGTAAACATATCGTCTCCTCAAACAAACCAAAGCCTGTTTTCAGCCTGTTGTCGCAGGAGACCGACACAACCCCAATAATGCTTTGCTGAGATTAAGATTTGGGCCATCTAAACTTAATTAGGTAAGCAAAAGCAGCGAGCGGGACAAAGCACTGCATGCTAATTAAAACAGTTGAGCGGTACAGCGTTCCAGACGTTCCAGTAAACACAGGAAGAGGCCTCTGATGCATCACACACAGAGTCTCCAGAGAAAACACCTCTATGCAAGCCAGAGACACACTAGACCAAGCCAGCCGTCACTGCCAGGAGAGTTTGCTTTTTTTTAATGGAGAAAACAAAATTGTCGTTTGTCTTTTAAATTCAATGTGTTTTAGTTAACGTTTGACTACTTGAAACATCTATGGTATAGTCATTTATTGGTGGCCGATGTATTTATACTATAGTATTGTACAATATGCAAGCACAAATGTGATTGTGATTCATAAATTTAAAGGTCCACCATGGAGAATCCTTTAAATCCTGCTTCTTTGCAAATGTGTGAGGCTTTTAAAAATAAACACTTCAGTGCCTAAATACTGTCTCATATTCAACATATCTAGTTTTAAAAGATAGAATCTGTGGCACCAAATATTTCTGGAAAGATATATGTCGTTGCATTAGACAGCTGAAACCTCCTAGAGAATATCATTTACTTTTACTGTCTTCATGTCATCCCGATAACTGTTTTGTGCCATACAGTACATGGTGTGTAACTACACTGCCTTTGTGAATATGCTTAACCCCTGACATGAGTCTGCTTGGGGTCTTAAATGGATAACAACAATAAATTGTAGCTTCATGGAACAAAGCACTTTATACATCCTTTGTTAAATTAATACCATTAGTCATTCTGGCTGTATAAATACATATGGATAATGCAGTCAAAGAGCACTTTGTTTTACCCACTGGTTTGACCTTGTCTTTTTTCTCCACATAACATTTGTAAAGATCCAGTCAACGTTCTGCACGATAATGTTATATACCCGGGATTATAGTATTCATTCTTATCCTCTGCAATGCATGTATTGTGGCGCCCTGTAAAAGCATTTGTTGCTCTGAAGATCAAAATAAAAGAGGGTTTTTCAATTGAGGAAAGACACTGTGCTTTCTCTTCCCCCTCCCCCTCTCGTTCAAATAGCCCGTCTCTGGAGAGGGGCATTGATTCCTTAATGAATGCAAGGGCAGAGAAAATGGATTTCCTCCCTTGGATGTGTCTCTGTGTCTCTCCTTTAACATCCACTGGAGCTCTGAGCTGCTTTTGATTACACACCAAGAAAGAGAGGACATCTTTGCATCTCTATAAAATATTCATCTGAGTGGCTGGGAGATACTGTTCACATTGAGGCCAGCTGAGCTTGGAGATGTGGATCCATGTTGGGATGTATGGCTGAAAGCAGATACTGGATCTAGTGATAACAGAAGTAAGGAATGTATTTATACACCAACCAACTATGATAACCTTTATTGTAACAATTGGACCACTGAGATTTTAGGATGTAGTTTGTAAAAGTATATTTTAGAGATGTGAAGGCCATGCTCACCAATTGTGGAACAGTTTAAATTAATGATACACTTGTGCTTAATTTGCTTACTTCACTATTGCTGCAGATCCTATATTTCTGATGAAGACGTTGGCCTAAATATCCACTTTCACTTATTAAAACACATTTCCACAGGAAACAGACATCATCCTAAATTGATTATAATGACTGGCTTTTAATGTGTCTTAATATGTCTTAATTGGGTAATAATTAAGATAGATTTTTAAATGCGAAATTTAATCAAATTAATTCTGAGTTTCCACCCATTGACCATAATTAAAAGGGATCACGTTTATATAATGTGACAAAGGAAAACATATGAATTTGTGATTGGATTGTGAAAGATGGTCTCCATTGTCTTCAGGCTAAAAGCAAAGCCTACTTGAGGACAATAATCTTTCTCTGACACTTCACTAAACTCAAGGACTGGAGCGAGCTTGCATTTGTTCGCTGGCAAGAAATCAGTATAATAGAATATTTATTTAACTTCAATAAAATTGTTTGCTAAACACATTTCTTCTCTGTGAATAAAGGGTTTGCTAAGTGCCAGAAGGGGTCACTGTTTAAACAACACTTCGAGGTATGTCAGTGGTTCAGATACTGTGACTACACTCTCTCCTGGTAGTGGCTCTGGGGAGAAGACTGAAGGACTGCTGTTGCACACACCGCATCGTGGAGACCGACCTGGGCCTTGTCACAGGAATAATACCGCTTGCTTGGTATCTTCAGAATTGACTAGATGACAAACACGTCTGTCAGGTCTGTGCCAATATAGTTTAGGGCCCCTCGTGATGGGGCACCCGCCCAATGACAGAAGCAGGTCATTTCCGTCGCCTGCTTCCATAAATCCAGGGTCTGGCCCCTGTCCTGGTGCTGAGGCTGCAGAACACCTCATGCTCTGGGCCTGTCTCTTCACCATGAGCTACGGCACTGTCCCCAGCCTGCACACACACACACACACACACATTGTACACGTACACACATGCACACACACATCACACATACGCGCGTTCACACACACTCACATACACCTGCGTGTCCAGGCTTCTGCAGATAAATATAAAACAAGCCCTTTATACGCTTTTATAGAATTGCTACGTGCTTGAAAATCTTATTTTAAAGTTTCTGTAAGGACCGCAAAACATCCAGGATGCTGGATGCGGGGGGGGGGGGGGGCTGGTTATGGGCTGGACTGTTCGGGAGAGCAGGGCTGGTTCTCTGGGTAGGGCTTCAAGGTAGAGGAGCACCTGACACAGGCCAGTGTGGCAGTCACACAGTGTGAACATCAGTCTAAAGGTGAGCAACACTACCTGTAATATATTCATGTTGGTTAAAATCAGGCCCAAGGTCACGATAACAACATTTTTCACATTTCTCTGGGTGTCACATGTCTTTGGCAGAATGTGCAGCATCCATGTGCCAAACATGACACCCGCGCTCACTAATACAGCAGGAATAAAAGATCAACGATAAATAAGAAAATCTCAACCTTCTCCTACCCTACACTCATGCTCTTTTTCCCTAGACAAAAAATGCAAATAGGTCTTTGTGTTTCATCCACCTTTTACCCTAACATGCAATGACAGTCTTTATATTCCTGCTTCCCCGGAGAGAAAAATATAGGCAGCACCTCCGTTTAGTAAGACAAGGTATTAATGTTCCGGAAGGTACAGGTAAGGATCAAAATATATATGCTTTAGCGTGCAACGGCCAAGGGTTGAGCGGAATGCTAAATGTCACAGATCTTCCAGGTTATCTCTGTAGACAGGGGCCTGGTGGAACAACCCTCTGCATTATTCTCTGGGATGCATGCATCAAGTCAGCTATGGGTGTCGAACAGAGAAGATGAAGGTGACTTTTACACATCCAGCTTCTCTACGTGCATCCTGGCAGTCGGTTTAAAGGAGCTGTGCACCTTGCTGTGACCACAATGAATGGTTGTAATTTAGAGGGTCTAGTCGTGCACTGTGCGTGTGTGTGTGTGTGTGTGTGTGTGTGTGTGTGACTCTGAGGTGGGATTAGGCAGAGGTACAGTAACCCAGAGGCTAACACAGAGCACTTACACATGAAAAGTGCCATTTTCCCCCACGAGTGCCAGAATATTGAAATTAGGTCATCACGGCATCCCAGTTCAGACCTCCACCTCATACATCAACACTTCCTCCCCACCTCAGGACTCATTACACCATATCTGGTCAATATGCCATTAATATGCAGCAGACAATGGACACTGTTAACAGGGAGGGGGGTGAGAGGGAATGAGGCTGTGGTACTGCTTCTACTAGTAGAATGTTTTTCAGGTGAAAACCTCAATTCTGTTATTGTATTGTTTACAATAGTAGTCACACAGTGAAGATTTCTTTCTGTAAAGTATGGACGACTGCTGAGAGTATTTTTCATGTTTCTTCAGGTGTAAACACCAGTCAGTCTGACACGGTGAGCTATAATGTAGATTGTCACTTGGGCAGTTTACCGTCTTAACGCATGCAACACTTGTTTCTCATCATCAGCAGTGCAGATTTTCAGTTGGGTAAACTGTGTTTTATAAACAAACAATGCCGCGGGCAATGACGGGCTTGCGAAACAACCACAGGCTATTTTCTCTCCCCTCCACCAAAGTGCATTGTAAATTATATGCAAACGACAACACATTCTAGAAGTTCTGCTCCCAATGGTTTTGCAATGCAATTTGTTTTTAAGCAGGAAGATAAAGCATTATGATATGGATTGCTACATCCATTGGACTGGAAAGAGACAATGTCTAAGTGAACACAAAGTTTCTAATACTGAATGAGAAGTTTGTCTATATGAACACTTAACACCAGAAGCGTCAAAGCTGGAGGATATGAAATGTTGTTATAGCAATAGTTTTCTTGCAGTCGTATTCATATGAAGGCCAGGTATCAACTTCCTGACTAATTAAAGCGAAGCCCTGAGACAGCTGGCTGCCTCAGCCATTACAAATGGAGGAAGCCATTGTCACAACCTATGTTTCTTTCTACTTTAACTTGGTTATACGACTGGGCCAGGACGTTTATAGACTGCTTCATCCAGCACTGCTGGATTAAAACAAAATCAAGCCAAACTGGTTTAACCCTGTTTTTTCGAAGTCTCGCAGCATACCGCGTGCAGCAAAAAGCATATTGTGAACCGTGAAACATTGGTTTTATTTTATTTTCTCTTTTTGATTCGATCTATTTTCCTCGATGCCTTTTTCTTGAGTACCTTCTTCCTGCTTGTGGAAATGGGGTTTGTATTGATGAGCTGGGCCCAATATTGATTTGCCATCATTCCTGGTGTGGACATTTTCTGGTCTATTATACTACAGTGGCAGGATATTCCCCTAGCAGCAGTAAAGTGGATATATGGACAAACTGACCTTGGCAATATGGAGATAATGAAATATCCTTAATGACCCTTCCTGAAAGATTTTACAGGCTGGACTATAGACTGCCATCCCCTGTACAATAATAGTTAGTGCTGCTGGTGTTTTAGAGCCTCTAACTAAATCTATAACTTGCCATACATATTGAGAGGACTGTTAAGTCTTCTATTTGGAGTCGATGTAACCATTAAAGGGTACGTGATAGGCCATGAAAGAGGAGTGAAGAGTATAGTTACAGGTAGAACATAAAGAACACCAACAAGAGTATTAAAATAGACTGAAAAACGTTACATCTGCATAACATCGGTATATTAGCAGTGTTACTCCATACATTGTTTAAAATTCTGACTGCAGATAATAGCGTGAATTGATGAAAAACCTCTTAAATCCTGTGAGATGGAATGTGAAGTGTAGATGTGCTGCACCAGGGTAAGACTCAGACCTCAGCTTGTGCAGGTGAATACTGGAGATCATTATCCGTGCTTCTATATGACAGGCCTTTCAGAGATATGTGCCAATAGAGGATAATCATCCCCAGAGCAGAGCAACAATAAACTTGAGGCCGACTCCTCCGCTATCTTCCAGGAAAGCACTTCAAACACGCTACACTTCAAGCACAAAAGAACCCATCTCCTTTGATGTCATTGTCATAAAAGGGAGTTTTTGTTCCATCACATTTAAACTCCACCTCTCCCTCTGAAATCAAGGGGGGAGACGTGCAAGAAACGTATTCTGAACATGGAGAGAGCAGCTGTGCTGTCTGACCTAGCCCTGCTCCCAGCACCCGCCAATGTCAATGCTGCTGGATGTCAGCCTGTCTATCACCCTGCTGGGGAGATTACCTCCTCGGAAGGGCCCTCTGTTACTGCTGCAGCATTGCAAGCCATCGTATTTATATATCTGCACGGATACATTTATTCTACGTTGTGTTTCCAGGCATATTCGATTGCTTCCTTTATTCCGATTTTTCACGGGCGTTTTTTTTTTTTTTTTTTTTTTTTACTTATTCTGTAATTGTGCACACAGTGAAAGCTTGAATTTCCTTCTGGATCAATAAACCCCTAATACAGAAATAAATGGAGGTTGTTTTACGTTACAGTCTGTGGGTGTACCAGGAAGTTAAGACTTGGGTTGAACTCCCGCACCAGCATGCAGCTCTGTTTACAGTTCTCCTCAACTTACGTTCTGCTTGTAGGCAGCTGGTTGAGTGGGTTTGGTTCAGAGGAGATCTGGCTTCAGACAGAGCTGGCCAGTAATGACTGTAATCACAGCTGATAAGCAACTGGGGCAAGACAGAGAGGGGAGGGAATGAGAGGGTGAAAGAGGCAGAAGGAGAGAAAGAGTAATTGAATCTTTTGGATGCACATTCAGATGAAAGCCGTTTGGTTTGTGGGAGATGCCTTTCGATGAATGACATTTAGATTACAGAGGCGGACACTGCACACGTCCCTCTCCACAATGGAGGTCCCCGGTCACAAAAACACTGCCTTCACCAGAGAGGTGGATTTGACACAGTGTAGAGAGCATTTAGAAAAATGGACTTAAAGGATTCAAGGTTTTACAGAAATTAGACAAGCGTGTTTTCTCGCTTGTCTTCAAACCATCTATGAATGTTAACATGTGCTGATAAACATTACATTTTGACCTACAATGGGAACAGTGGTGTGAAAGCTGATTCTTAATCAGCACGATCATACAGAGAGATTTCGTAAATGTACACTGGGGGATTGTGCCACCTCTTGTTCACATGTTTACCCTTTCTTGTGTATGTTATGTGATCTGTATATGATGAGAAGCCCTCAGCAAACTCATCAAAATGGAGGACAACAGCTCTCTCTCCTCCTTCCCCGGGTGCCCTCTGTTTCCACATATTGACATACACTGTGGAGCTGCATATTCCTAATATTAGAAGGATCATATCAGCCTGCTGACACACTTCAAACGTACCCCAGATTAATGAAGCATCACAGCCAGGGATCTCCAAAACCATTCGTAAGCCTGACACTTTGGAGTCAGATTTTAAAAAATTCCCAAGTAATCTTTTTGATTTATGAAAGTGTGTCCAGGTTCATCGAGAGTGATTCTAGATTTATCACATCCTGGTTAGAATTATTAATGATTTTCAATTTGTAAATCTGATGCCGCCATGTTCCAGAGCGCCCTGCAGAATCACCAAAGGCTGCTTTCATGGTCTGGAGCTGGATTCCGAAACATGATTACTTTATCAAAATATCACCACCTATGAGTTACATTTCACTTATTTTCCACTCCTGCAGAACCCCCTTCCCTTCATCTTTCTCTCTCTCCTCACGTACAAGTTCTAAACACATTTATCAAAGACCTTCCTTTCACCCTCCTCTCCACAACCACTCCTTGGCCCTTGCTGTGGTTTGGATTGTTGTCTGGCGAGAATTAAACATTTCCAACCGTACAGTGTTAGTTCAGGTTTTTTATTACAGGTTCAGGCCCTCATTGACCTCATGAGGAACGTATTCCACTGTCTCTCCGTAGATCAAAAGCCAGCACCTTTACATTCAACCGACACACATGAAACTGTGTCGCCATGATGCATGTCTGACCTACTCTTCAAAAGCAATTCACAATTAATCAGTTTGTCCGACAGGTAACAATTAGAGGCTGTGTCAAGTTGGAACAGCGATGATCACAACTTGACAAGGTTTCTGAGGAGGGTAGGTCACCACACAGACAGCTGTACGGAACATTCCCTCTAACAGTGCTGACGAACAGTGGAACAGAGGTCACCTCATTCTAACGACAGTGGACAATGTCTCAGTGTTGAGGTTTTAATTTCCGTTGTTTCGTCCGTCAACGCTTCCAAACATCCACACATACCTTCCAATCTTTCTGTCTTGGTGAGTGGAGCTCCCTTCTGAATACTGGATACATCCCGGTGAGGACTATCTGCCTGGCACTCTGTGAGCGTGAAGCCCATGATATACATGAACAAGGATGACAGTTTGCAAGCGCGCAGTGTTCTCTAACACAGTGGTTCTCAACCCTGGTCCTCAAGTACCCCCTGTCCTGCATGTTTGAGATATTTCCCTGTTCCAACACACCTGATTCAAATGAATGGTCGTTAGCAGGCTTCTGCATAACTAGATAACGACCCATTCATTTGAATCAGGTGTGTTGGAGCAGGGAAACATCTAAAACATGCAGGACAAGGGGGTCCCTGAGGACCAGGGTTGAGAACCACTGGTCTAACAAACATGCATTGTTGTGACACCTTTGCTGGGACTCTTTGTTTCAGGTAGCCATTCACACTGTTACCAGGCTAAAAGCTAATTAAATGCTAGGTTAGGTTTACATTTAGCAGACGCTCTTATCCAGAGTGACTTACAGTAAGTACAGGGACATTCCCCCGAGGCAAGTAGGGTGAAGTGGCTTGTCCAAGGACACAACGTCATTTGAAACAGCCTGGAATCGAACCAGCGACCTTCTGATTACTAGCCCGATTCTCTAACCGCTCAGCCACCTGACGGTTTACATATTTCTGTTTACTTGTGTTAGTTACTACTAGCCTACATAAAAGGAGAGGAAATCTTCTGCCAGACATTACAATTCATCCCCTTGTCAGAGGTGCACATTAGTTTTATGGTGCAACGCAGACTACCTCAAGGGCAACACGCCTGGAACTATATTTTCTCTCTTTCTTTTTGTATGTATACATACAGCCTTTTTGTATACAGCCTTGTACTGGTGTTCCCGGCTAACATAAATATCTAGCTAAAACTGTCTCCCGGTTTCACGGTTCAAATGAAACACGCTGTTTGGCCACAGTTCACAGGACGGTAGGGTAGGGTAGCATCAGAACCGGTGAGTGTCACTATCTGATTTTCCAAGCAACAAATATCTTTTTTGTTTACTTGGCAGATTTTTTTTTTCTAGGCCCTCTCTCTGGCAAACCATCCGCCAGTTGGTGAGTCAGTGTGATACAGTGTTTATTGCTTTTTGATAAAGAGCCCAGGGGAGGTTGTGAGTCCTAGTGGAAGTAATTAACAGAGATGGAGGGGCGGCACTAGGAACTGTAGAAAAGTTAAGCTACACGAGGGCTCCTTCAGTCAGACTGATAATGGCTTGTAATGCTTTTTTGGTAAACTTATCTCGTAGCACTCAGTGTGTACGGTATGTAGATAGAGTTTGCGTTTGTAATATGCCCTTTATGCCATGGGTTTCATACGCATGAATAAAGAAGAAATGTTGTAGCATTTTATATAGATAATCTATTTAAAATTACAATATTTTGTTGCAACAAATGTCAAACCCTTTGTAATCTTTTGATTATTCTTTATCAACTGTCAAAAGGAATGAGAAGACGACCTTGCAACCCTGACTGAGACTGGGACGAGCAAATCAGTGATGAGCTGAACACCGAAACCCTCTCGAAAGCCTTGTTAGCACACAGCTAAGATGCCACAGTTCGATATCCCACAGTGTAATCACTGAGGCCTTGCGTGACATTCCCTGACGTTTGAAGGTCTTCTCAGGATAGATGGATAGCTTAGGTTTGGACTCTGTCCCCTGTACCAGTTCCCCCTGTGGTAGGGCTGTAGAAAAGCTACTATTCCCCACTCTCTCATCCCATTTCCAGTCTGTGTGCTTGCCTGGGGACACAAGGCCATTAGCCCGGTAGAGCAGGCTCCTCGCTTCCCTTAATGACTGTCTGGTGCTACCAGAAATGTCGTCATTCATATTTCTCCGCTCCGCAGTGTTACATTTGACGGTGATTTAGGCATTCCTGGAAGAGATTAGGCTTGATCCTTAACCCTGAAACTGAAAACTGAAATACATTCCCTTTCGTTCACACGGGAGGTCAAGGAAATGTGTCTTGGTGTTTTTAAAGGGCTGACAAACACAGTTTTCCACAGTATTTGCGCTTTTCTTTACATACGTCCAAGGACTGCCAGTGAAGAAGTATTTCAAGGGGGGTCTGAGTAACACAACAGTAGAATAACAGAATTGAGAACAGATGTTTGTAACAAAAAATAAAAGTGGATTGGTTCTTAATGAAGCATTGTAGCCTGAGAAGGGTGAGTATCTGGACTACATTGGTGTCAGAATAGCAATGATTGTAATATATTCCTGTGGTCTGGCTGGACTCCAAGTTTGGATTTTCATGCCATGAAGAGTCAAGGAACAGTTTCTGGACAGGCCATTGTGCTGCATCACCTCTTAAATATTCCCTTCATATTCCTATAGAGTGTGTCGCCAAAATCCCAGATTTAAAGTCCCCAAAAATTACGGGAAAAAGAAACAATCATTTCGATCCAAGACTCTAATCCCCAAATTGTAAATTCCTGTTATTTTTAATGATGCAACTGAGAACTTAAAAGTCTATGAGGCTTTGAGACAAGAAATGTTATCCATCCCGTAAACGGCCTTTTATTGAGAATGTCAATGATACGATCTGGTTACCTTTGTTGGGGGGGAGGAGGGAGGACACTTAATTGCTCCCAGTGAGTGCCGTCTGAGGACTTGATTAGGCCTCCAACCTCTTCTCATGTTCTTCATTTGTGTGCCAACGACCTTCCTCCAGAGTGAGATCAGGCAGGGGTCGTTCCATGTCTGCAGCTCTCCTGAGAATCATGCTCCAGTGACTCCCACTGCCCGCTCTTACTTCGTTTAACTCACATTCTGAACTGTACTGTTAATATATACTGTACAGAACACTGTTAATACAATTAACCGAAAAGTGTTTTAATTGAACTTTGATGTAATTAGAAGTCATTACTGAGTCTGTATATTGTAATATAGAGGAATTAAATTAAGTTGCAGCACCTTGTTTTAGCTGTAGGTAATGCATGAAATACAAATACATGTTTCAGCAAACTGACAGCAGGAAGTGATTTCTTGCTCTTGGTATATTTCTTGATGAGGTCGTTAGAACCAGAGGAAGTAGAAACTACAGCCCAGAGTCCACAGGAAGGAGGGAAATCACAATAATTTTGCCCAACCGAGCCGTCCGCCATTAGCAAGATGAATTAGCGGAGTCCATGCTAGTGACAACAGCCACGGAGGGAAGCTGATCCTGGTGCCTTTAAGACCCCAGTTCCCAGACACCAGGAAGCAGACACGAGGACGTGCAAGCTTAAGAGACCCAGCGCTCACACAGAGAGAGAGGGGGAGAGAGGGTGTGTGTGTGTGTGTGTGTGTGTGTGTGTGTGTGTGTGTGTGTGTGTGTGTTAGAGGTGGGAGGCGTGTAGGGGATGTGGGATTGTTCTGATAGAGTTGATGCCATTTTCTATTCATCTCTAAATATCAGCCCCCACCTTGAGTCCACCAACAAATGCTAATGATTGTTTGTGCTGCATTTTGTATTTTGCATTGTGAGTAGCAAATGGGGAGTCAGATGGCTGAGCGGTTAGGGAATCGGGCTAGTAATCCGAAGGTTGCCAGTTCGATTCCCGGTCATGTCAACTGACGTTGTGTCCTTCGGCAAGGCACTTCACCCTACTTGCCTCGGGGGAATGTCCCTGTACTTACTGTAAGTCGCTCTGGATAAGAGCGTCTGCTAAATGACTAAATGTAAATGTAGCAGCTTGTGTCTTTGCCTTTTCAAGGCACAGGGCTCACCTGGGACTTCCCTTTTCCTTTCTTCTTTGTTGTTGCTAAGGTTAGACTGAGAGACTTGAGGCCAGGGCAGAGTTCAGGGGTCAGAGCCAGGGTACTCCACATGGCTAGCACTGCAGCACACAGGTTACACTGACCACAAATGAGGTTTTCCATGTGACTGTAACTAGCAGCCTTCGCCCAGGTGCCTTTGTTTGCCCAGACTTGCTCACCACAGAGCGAATCAAGGATTATTTCACGGAGAAAACTTTCAGATGACTGGGAAAAGAAGTGGAACATACTATAATACCATACCAACATACCATAATTCTGCTAACCATGCCATGATAGATGCCCATGGGCTGTGTTAGAATATGTTCATTTCTCAGTTCATTTTTCTAAGTGTCAAAATACTAACAGGCGTGGTTCAAACAAAAGTATTGTTTTTGAGATGTTACAACTTCTAAACAGACCATTGACTCATGTCTGCTGTCACCAGTTCAGTTGAATTACCAGTTAACACATTCTGTTTTGTCACCATAACGTTCCTGGTCAGTATCCATGTGCCATTTTAGTGGCCAAAGGTTATGTGATGGGAGCTGACATGTCAAGTATGACATCATGCCAGTGGGTGGCATGCTGGGAGGCTGCACCAGTGAGGTCACTGGTCTCCTAATGACGTCCTCAGGGTTCACAGTAGCAGCCATCCTCCTCCCTGGCCCTGGGTCTTCCCCTCTCCCCTGCCTCTCCCCTGCCTCTCCCCTGCCTCTCTCCTGCCTCTCCCCTGCCTCTTCCCGGCCTCTCCCCTGCCTCTTCCCTGCCTCTCCCGGCTTCTCCCCTGCCTCTCCCCTGCCTGAACCACATGAACGGCATGCATAAAGCTAATAAATTAGCTAAATATCAAAATATTGCATGTGATGTAACAGTCTCTGTATGTTCGCGACATTCACAGCCCTGACATAGGAGGCAAGGATTTCTGATGAATAGTAAGATTCATGATCTCTCATATCAGGGGGGTATTCCAGAAAGCAGGTTATGTGACATAACCGGGTAAGTTAACTCCCCAGCTGACACCCAGCGTTGTAGCAACATTGCCAGTAAGTTTCTGCAACATTGTGAATCAGCTGGTGGGTTAACTTACCCGGTTATGTTGCATAACCTGCTTTCTGGAATACCCCCCAGGGCTATAATTGGCAAAAAAAAAAAAAAAAAAAAAAACCTTGGCATACAAAGATGGGGTGTGTTTTTGTGGTCGATAACTTGTGGTTTCCAGACAAACATGGCCTCGGCACAGTTGCTCTACATCCGTATTTGTTCTGCTCTGAATCATAGGTGGCCCAAAGCTATCTTGATAAATAGCTACTCCAGGCAAGCTCGGAGTATGCTCCCTGACACTGTAGGTCACATAACCTTGTTGTGAGGACTAAGACTAATGCAATGTGAAGTGTCAAGTTATTATACCGAAACCAGACTTTGGAGCCAAACCTGAGCCCTGCCGATGAGAGGAAGTAGGTGGAACAAGGCAAGGTGAATACAGAAAGGTCACAGGAGGAGATCGTGAGCAAATGAGAGGGTAGATGAGCACTGTGCTGTAACACACTTAAAGGGGCAGGTGGAGTCGACGCAGGCCGATGGGAAGAGTTCTGGAGTTGATGTGAATCCTAAATGTCTGCTTTCGAGCAGGTGAAATGCAGAACGCGCCGCTGACACGGTAGCACATGATGATTGTCGAGAATTTGTTTGTTTACTTCAAGAGGACTAAATAATGCAGTAAGAATCCAACTTGAGGTGTCTCTTGAGACAACGCCTGCGCACCTGTCAAAGATTTGCAGCATGTTGTCTTTTGAGAGAGTTGCGGGAGGAAAACATGCTATTATTACAAAGCCAAGTAAACTTGAAGTAATCGTCTGCAGATGTTTGAAACACGCCACAGCTGTTAATACTGTGTGAAACATGAGCTATGAAATATAAATGCCGCAGCAAGGGATTGAGCACGCTCAGTATCAGACCACAAGCTACAGTAATGACTTCCCATCACACCCAGCCCAGAGATCCGACTCTCCCCCACACCGAGCACATCAACACAGGCATTTATACACCTGACCTGGAAGAACAATATTTTACAGTAAACATCTTCCCTTATTTGGGGATTTGATGTTAGTACACTTCACCAGAACAAAGACTTGCCACGCCTGCTGACATTACTCTACTGAGACGTACAGAGCACCTATGTCTCCTGTCATACGCCTTCCATCCCTGAACCTGCCCTTCCCCAAAAAGGTACATTACGTAAGCAACCATCAGTTTGAGGAGGAAGCTGGAATTGCTCGTACAGCAGAAGAAGAAGAGAAGAGAGAGGGAGCGAGGTAGAGACAGGGAAAGAGAGACAGAGAGACAGAGAGAGAGAGAGAGAGAGAGAGAGAGAGAGAGAGAGAGAGAGAGAGAGAGAGAGAGAGAGAGAGAGAGAGAGAGAGAGAATGGTCAAATGACTTCAATAAGCTTTGGAATGGAATTGAAAATGAAATCCAGAGATGCAAGGATAGGTGGGAGCAAATGTTAATTAACTGAACTGTTTAAAGCTCAAAGGCCAGTCTGGACTCATCTCTGCATGGGGATCAGCTGTCCTGATCTACTGTACTCTCTACACTATGGCTCTTTCGGTTCTCTCTTAATAAATCTGATTCGTCTGTACACTGTACTGAGTTGAGTGCTACAGTAGTGTCAGACGCAGCAAGTTCTGGCAAAGGATAATCAGCTTAATGTGTTCAAAAGCTTTATGTAAGAACTGATAAAAATCGCTGAAAAGGTAAAAGTCAGTAAAAGTACATTAATATTGTCATCTACCTTGGCTGAAGACAATGTGGCTGTATTCGATTATTAAATGAAAGACAACTGAAAAAACCCTCAAAGTTTACTATTTACAGTAACACCATCGTTCAGACTAACAGTAAAAGCTGAAATTATATGTAATTGTTGTCCTTATTCCCTGATCAGATTTGCTCATAAACCACAGTGGGACAGGAAACGCTTGTTTTTATGATGTTATATTTAATACACATTTATTGAAAAAAACTGGAGCAAAGCCCCCTCTAAAGTGAAATGACAGGAATGTGCTGATGTCAATTAAATATTTAAAGATACTAATGAAGAATAGGTTGATTTCCTGTATGTACTCTTTCAAATGTGCTTATTAATTTATCTCGTACAAATTTCATTTGGTGTAGTGAAAGGCAATGAGAGAAGCTTGAATTTTAATGTCTAAACAACACTATGCTATTGAAATGTAACATGGGTCTTTGAACAATGTACTGTACGACACCAGCTATAAATCAAATGACTAGAAAATTAAATTTCACATTTAACAGAATATGAACTCTACCTTAATAAAATAAATGATATCTTTCTTTAATTTAATTGGCGTCAGCTCAGATCCCACATATTGCTAATATAATTCACGATTTCCATATTTAATGATGCATGCTTTTCATGGTAAATTTTACTTAGAAAACGGTTGCCTTTAATGAACCTAGAGACTACTGAAACAGTCTCTCTCTGTCTTCATTCGTAAAGGTCCTTTAGACATGTCCTTTTGGAACCCATACGTGTTTGTTCGTGTTTTTAAATATGAGTCTTCTGTATGTAAAGCATGTAGTGTTGCATACAAATGAAGAGGATATGGGACTATTTAATTGAAACAGTACTGAACAGTACATCTATCAAGCAAGTTGGTATGGTGTTTGTTGTAATGGCTCCTCCGAACTTTTCAGAGAAACAATAAAATAAATACTTTTTAGGAAGGCCACTGAGAAAGTAGAAGAAAATGGATGTCGATTCCCATTTTAAATTGGTAACCAGTGACCCATTGAAACAGCCTTTCCACCACATACCGACTGAATAACTTGAATTAGAAGCGGCTGACATTTCAGTTAATTGCACAAAGTATGTCTGGTCCATAGTAACCTCCAAACTAAGCTCAATTAAGTCTTCAGCTTCCAACCACAGTTTCAAATGAGATTAAATTACACTTATATAGTGCGGTACGATTCTTGGAAGTTGCTTTTTATATTCACAGCGTCAATACACAACTATACATTACAAATGAATATGTGTTTAGTGAAATAAAAACAGTTCTCCTATCATGAAAGCAAAAGGTTTATTCATGTTTGAAATTACACAACTACCACAGGGAAGACTTTTCAGTCAAGGGTGTAGTCTGGTTATAAAGAAACACTAAACATCTTTAATACATTAGAATCACTGCCACAAATCATTTGTCATGACTTTATCAGTCTCAGAATCACATACAATACAAAAAAAGAGAAAGAAACTTTGAACCCTGTCAAACAGAGCTTGAAATGTACAGTTCTGAATACTGAAACCACTCTATGCATTACAGTTTTTATAATCTTTTTTTTTTTTTGCGTGATTTAGTAACAAGATGAGCAACATTCAAAATGTTCTTCAGTATGTACAACAGTTTTACTGTTTAGGGTTAATTTATCATCATTTTCCCCCCTCCCCTTCCCTATTCAAAATGTTCACCAACAATTTTCTTCTTCCTATTTTGTTGTCATTTTGTCCATATTTATACTGTAGTATTAATATCATCAACATCACTTTTCTAGTTTTTGTCATTTTTACGTTGCAACACAGCAACCTTCTTTTCTTAAAAGATTAAAATTTACATTAGATTACATGAAAAAAAAAAAAAAAAAAGAGTTTACGGTATTACAAGATGTAATTACAAGATGTTATTAACGTAACTACATATAAAATGTTAAATAATGGGGACAAAAACTTATGACGGTGAGATCGTTTAGAGGTAGTAAGTGAGCACTCTAAGCTAAAGACATGTTGAAAATCTATTGGTTTCTATGAGTTTGAATGAGGTAATAAGAGGCGTGTATTGATTGGTGAGAAGTATAAATACTCTTAAGCTATATTATATACAACCTATGCTAGGTGACTGGTATCCATATGTGTGTCAAAATGAAAGTGGCTGGCTTAACTGTTAAAACAAAAACTAAATACATGATTAGCCCAATACAGAACAATATCAATTGATATTTTCCTCACCTCACATCATATTCGAAACAGTAGATGTTGCGATATTATTCTCAAAACAATAGCTCATAGCGGTTTTCATCCCAAGTCTGTAGGCTGATGCAAGTCGACCGTCCGTGCTACTAAACGAAGGCTCTGTAAAACACTGGATGTGCAGTAAGGAAAACCACAGAAAGTAAAACAACAGAAGATAGTGAGATGACAATCCCAGTCACATGGAGGTGCAGGAGCTAAACCTTCACTGGCTGACTTCAGTCCTTGCGTTTGACAAAAAAAACCCTGCTTGGTAGCTAACTAGAAGTTGGTAGGCCTAGGTCCAGAGAGCCAAGGACATTTTAAGCAAGTGAAAAAGATATGACAAAAAAGATATATAGCTATGTATATTGCATTGCAAATCAAGAATGTATTAAAATATATACGACAACACATAATGTTATCCAGCACTTAGGCTATATTTAGCTCGAGAGACCATGTATCATTCTGTTCCAGGAAAGTGATATTGAGCGTAATTGAAAACTATAAAGGTCTGGGTCTTAGTTTAAACTTTACATCAATGTGCTTACCCCCTACAACAAACAAAGAAAAGATGGTGAATCATAGTAGCAAGACTTATGAAGATCGAGATACCACAATAAACTACCAAGAAAACATTAAGAGCCAACCATGTAGCCACAGCGTGGAAAGCAGATGATTCTGGTGGATGCAGCACACAACTTTTCTTTAAAAAAAAAAAAAAAAAAAAAAAATCCTTTCTGGTTGGCCAGTCTGTGAATGTCCAGGCTACCCAGCAAAGAGATCAGGCGCAGCGGAAACAGATCAATTGGAAGTATCAGAGTGCACACTCCCTGGTCCTTCTGTCGGGGAAATCACAGAAGATGGAGTGGTTGCATCTTGCCATCCGTTAGCCTGGAAAAAAAACATACAGATAATCACCACACAAAACGTAAATAATAGTTGTAATTACAACTTTCATCCTTAATGAAGGAAATGTAGTTTTATGCTGAGAAATTTTGCTAAATATTATGTGAGGAAATTCTGTGCAAGTTTAACAGGTGTCATAGTGTCGCACAGCTCCCTCCCACTGACATGCATACCCCGGATGATTTCAACTAATCAACAAGCCAGCTACGCCACAGTATGCCATATTTCTGTTTATACTTCTGAGGAGTGAGTTTAACCGTTTATTCTCGGTCACACAAGGATGGATTAAGGAATATAGATTTTGTTGTGAAATAATTAATAAAAATCGATGTTTTGTATGATCCAGTACTTTGATCTCACAAGCCGGTGGGCATTCTTCTGCATTACACTAGCATAAGCAATGTGACTCCAGGAGGAGGAAGAATAAGAAAAAGAAAAAAAATCCTTGTGTTTCAACCAATAGGAGAGATCCCTGAAATCAATGTCTAATCAGATTTCAGCTTTGGCAGACAGCTTGTCGCTACATATTCTAATGTCAGTCAGGAAGGAGGAAGGCTGGGGCTGGGTGAGGCGGGGGACGCTGAGTGGAAGCGACAGGCCACGGCCTTTCAGAGAGAGCCTGTCTGAGCCAGCCTGACTGGGCTTGGCTCGCGGCAGAAACTAGCCTTTGCTGGATACCCTCCATCACCATGAACAAAGCAAAAGGTTAGCGTATGCTAATTTATCTATGATGCCCTTCATTATTCAAAACAATCCCTTTTGCAGTGTGGTACGCTAAGAGCTGTGGCACCCATGCAGAGCATTCTACAATATCATTTTATTATTATTATTTTCTTCACTTGGTATATGTACGCTGTATGCTACGATTTAGATTCCTCAGACTCAGAACGTTGTACCGAATGTACAAAAGTACATTCTCAGATGCCTTGTTTGACGTATTGACTTTTCGGTGAGGTTTATTTTGTGTGCTGTGGTAATTCAGTGAACCCTGTCTTAAACCGAGCATGAAAGTGAGAAACCTTGAGAGAGTGTGAAGCACTTCATTTGAGCTTGCTAGAAGTTGACACTTCCTCTAAAAGGCTCACGGCTAAAGGGCCCTCCACAAACACTAGATGACACTAAGCTCTTTGAAAACAAACAATAGTCTTTAGTGTCTGTTCAATTTTAGCCTGAACCATTCCAGTGCAATTTAAAGGATGAACCCAATGCACTGTGTAATGGTCATCCTCAGTAGAAATGTAAAAACAATATAGCCTATTGTTTTAAATATTCTATATGATATGGTTGTATCTGGAAGCACATCTGAAGTTTTATACTTGATCAACTATATTTCTTTTGAAATGTACATACTACCTCAAGAGATTTCCTCTCAATAGCAATTTTAGCCAGCAGGAAAGATATTCTAAGGTGAAAGAAAGCCTTGTCAACACTGTTGTCACAGTAACGGCAGAATAAAGACTGAAAATGCGAATATTTTGTTCTCTGATATGGAGAGAAAGATGTCAGTAACAATTTATTTCTCCTCTGCGTTTCCTTCTTTCTCTCTCTCTCACGTCAATGAATTAATCTTTACTCTGATGGCTTTATTTTATGCACCATATTAAAAAAGAGCATACCATATAAACCCTCATCAAGGAAGATAGAGTTCACACCAGGAAGAGCCTGCAGGCTATCCGGCTCTGATTTTATCATGATGGTAGAGCCTCTGAAGCATTCAAAACAGCGAATTGAAACCCAACTAAAGACCTTTTTATTTCCATCCAGCTGGAGACATGCTTATTATAAAACCAAAACTATTAAACTCAAAATGCGTTTTCTTTTTTTTTCTTGTCTGGGCTGTGATCTGGGTGTGATTTATTTGATTCCGTTTTTATCTACAAATGAAAACACCTGCACACAGTCATCAGTGTCATCTCCCTGCTTCAGGAACTTACAGAACATCACCGGCTGATGGTTAGTGGAACGTGGTTTATTAGCAGAGATACGGTACGAGCTGCTGGTTTTACAACACCTCTCACTAAATGTACCTTTGGTTTGTGATACCGTCAAACATAAACATAAAACACTACACTGTATAGAGGATAAACAACAGAAAAGAGAACAAATGAGTGTTTAGATTTAGCCTTAATCGCAAGCACAAATACATGAACATAAAATTGTTTCAACAGTGCAACACAACAATCGTGCGGTGATACCAAATCACATCTAGGCTACATCTCGAAGAGCAGAAACACGTGAGTACTTACGTGTGGACTGTACATGGTACTCCCTCCCAGAACCTCACTGTATCCTGCTGTCTGACTGATAACATGTCGCAGGGTATCCACCTGAACGGAGACACAACGGGAGAGAGAGAGAGAGAATGCGGGCAAGCTTGTCAGCTCACTTTCTCAAGAGACGATAGTCCTTATACACATGCTCAATGCCACGTAATCAAACATACAGCACATGGCCCAGTTGGGAAAGCACTCTGGAGACACAGACAAACACACTAACCAGCCTATCCACATGAGTCGAAGACTTACTTCAAATTGTGCTTTACTCATGGCCACTGTGTGGTGAAGGCAGTATGTAGCTACATGTACATATTCAACAATTGTACTTGTATACGTAAGAAACTGTGACAATCAAAGTACTTTGAGTGGCAATGTAACAAAGTACATTGACATTAATTATAATGAAGCTATAGAATAACGAATGACACACAAGTGATACATTGTAGATAAGGAGCTAATAACTATTAAGCGCTTACATAATAATCACTGTCACCATAGCTACCGCTAACCTTTTAAATGTTTATGTGGCCCTAAAGTACAACTGACTGGGAGGACAAGCACAATCATCACAACACTACATGTAACAAAGACAGGAAAGGGCATAGGAAGAGGAAAGAATTAGGGAAAAACGCAGTACCATAAACCCAATACCAACCCAAGAGCTCAAGTCAAAGCCAAATGCACTCACAAAACTGAGTCTGTTCAAAAATACTCAAGACGAATTAATCGACCATCGGAAGCTTATTTGATAATATAACAGCATAGATGTGTAAATATTGATAGCAATGGGGTGGGATCGTTTTAGCAGGCCAGGATATTCCATCCAAAGCGAATTCGAGTCAGTATACACTTTAGTGTTCAGCCCAGATGGCAAGGAGCATAAGTCAGGGAGGTCCTCTTTTACAGTGGAGACCTCACAGTGGGAATGGGACCTTGTCAGGCACGGCCAGCAGGTCTTATATACTGTACTTCAATCTACACTGTGGATGGTCCATACACAGTCAAGACAAGGACGGCTCGAAGCGCTGGACCTGGCCTTGAGCGTGGGTCCTACCTGTGACTGCACATTGGCTCCGACTTGTTGCCCTTGGTAAGAATCCCCATTCAGACTCTGCATGCTCAAGAACATGTCCCCAGAGTTTGGGAGGTTAAATGACCCTGACGAACCTGAAAAGGGAAGATGTAAGTAGCTGAATAACCAGACAGCTATCAGGAAAGAGACACCACACACAGCATGTGCACACACACCCACAAACAAACATACTGTACCTACATATACACTACCACACACACATCACCCAGTAACACAAAGAGAAAGAATCCTAGAGACAAGCAACGCTACAAAGTAAAACAAAGGTAAACAAAAAAGAAAGGAAGGAAGAGAAACAAGATAGATAGGAGAATCAAGGCCGGGACTAACTCTGAGGGGTGTGCAGACTGTCACCAGACAGACAGGGTCAACAAACAGAACAGAAATCACATGACACAGGAGCTAGTCTGCGTGGGGCTGGTGGACTAGGCTGCTAGCATTTCCACATCACTGACGGCCTATCTAGTGTCAGTGGGGGGGGGTACAACATAACATGGCAAGGACAAGGACAATAAAAAAGCTTATTAAAAGAGCAGTACCAGTGAACATGTTGGTTAAAAGACTGTTTTTGCTCTCTGCAGAGTCCAGCTGAAATTCTTCATCTTTCATCTGGAATCCTGGGATCAAGAGAGAGGGGTACTACTTCATGAAACTTTACCACATCTCTACCGCTCTACCGAAACACTCGAACTTCGAACTGTGTACTTAGAATCCTTAATTTTCTGCTACTACATACTTTATATTTGCACTTTTTTTTCAAGGCTTTGGTGTATCCCCTCTGTAGCTCAGTCACGGCCACACTCACTAACACATCACAGTTACACTGTACATTTTACAAGCTAGCTTAGCATGATGTTAGCATATGTGATCTGTAGTGTTCAGTACTGTAGGTTTTCAGTCGCAGTGTTAGGTTGGTGTATTCACACAGTTATGTGCTGTAACTATTCCCCATCCCCCCCCCCCCCCCTCTCCAATTTAAAAAAAAATCTGTCTTGAATTCAACGCTCTGATATGCTGTGGAATTCGGTGTGACAAAAATGGGGATTGAAGGAGAGTCAGGGGGACGCCATGAGACCCCAGTGACATCATTCTGAACTGTTGTCTTTTTGCCAAAAATACACGTGTTTTCGGTTCACAACGTTCTCTTTATGCATGAGTTTGCCTGTCTTATTCGGCATCAACTGTCTGAAAGCCAGGAGACTGTGTGATCCCCAGGCGGGGGGGGGGGGGCAGGGGAGGGGGGGCAGCCTGTCACTCCTGCCTGTCTGCCTGGGACGATGGTGCATGAGAGGGGGGGAGGTGACGGGGGCTGGGGGGCTGGGGGGGTGAGTCTGGCTGTGGGTGGCACAGTGTGGGTCTGTGTGAGGGGGGGGGGGGAGTCTCCTGGAGCTCGGGGGCGATGTGAGGTGGGCTGTGGGTAGGTGGCAGTTTCTGGGCCTGCGTGTGGTGGTGTTGGTGGTGCGGGGTGCCTACCAGAGTTGGGGGTGGTGGGGGAGTTGGTCTGGCTGTTCTGCACGGCGGCGGCCACGGCGTGGGCTGCCGTTACGGCGGTCTTGGCGGCGTAGAGGTTGGCTTCCTCCTGGAACTTGCCGATGTTTTTCTTGTAGCGGATTCTCTTGTTGCCGAACCAGTTGGAGACCTGAGGGAGGGGCATAGAGGGAGCCTGCGTGTCAGAACCTCAGACAGACACTGTGCACTCAGCAGTGTGATTGCTTCAAGATGTCACGTTTGGCTTCATCAAGTACCCAATTCCCAGCCCACGCAGTAATGTCCACTGGGTACACCGGTTAATTAAGCCGTAATAGGGAATCAGTTGTGCGTTATTATGGATGGGAGCTTGACATTCTCTCTGTTTGTCTCCAGATAAAACCAGCACACCAGGGGCTGATCTTCTCCCACAACACAAAGTTCATCTCGTTTCATTACAATACGTATCATGCCAGTTGTTAAGGAAACACTTGTTCGGCATGGCACTTGATGTAGACGAATGTAGTCTAAGTGCGGAACTGAGTTTAATGTAAGTGAATGGGAAAAGTCTGTGTTCGGAGGAAATGCAGGAAAGTCGTTTCCTTTCTGAATGAACACCTAGGGGAGTCAGGTGGCTGAGCGGTTAGGGAATAGTAATCAGAAGGTTGCCGGTTCGATTCCCCGCCAGACAAAATGGCGTTGTGTCCTTGGGCAAGGCACTACACCCTACTTGCCTCGGGGGAAAGTCCCTGTACTTACTGTAAGTCGCTCTGGATAAGAGCGTCTGCTAAATGACTAAATGTAAATGTTAATGTAACACCTTCCCTGCCTCTCCCCGTGCTGCATGAGGACATGCAGCACCATGCAGGCGCGTTCGAGGGAAAACCATTATCCGATGGTGAACCCTGGCTCTGCAATGATACAGTAATAATAATGAGATGATGGTTGTTTTGTGATGGTACTATAAATGAGCGTCCTGTCACTGAGCCAGGTCCCTCTGTCTGCCCGCTCCGAGACCAGCTGCACCTAATGACGCTATATTTAATTTCCACCTCCACGCTTCCAGTTTTATACCTCCAGCACACTGGCCACTCTGCTGCCGCAATCCAACGGCATGGCATCAGATCATTGCTACCCCGCATGTCTCTGTGCTTCTAAATCTTTCATATATAGGCAATTAAAATTAATGACTATTCAGTCGAGGCCCTGTGTTGGCAGGGTTTCCTTGACATCAATTGTTTGATGGGTTTACCTAGAGGTTAAACTAACAAGCAAGGTTTAATTGGAAGCAATGAAAGCACTAGCAACCATCCTTTCTACTTAACCTGCTTAGGGAGGATTTTAAGGGCAGGAAGGGTATCTAGCGTATAGATCACAAAGCACTGCACTAAGATAGATCAAGCAAATCTTAGTGCTGGCATTTCTATCACTATGTTTTGTACAATCAAACATTTTTATATATTTCTGATCAATATCGCCTTAGCTATTAATCGAGCAGTACTTCACAATAGATGCGAGTAGAGCCACACAATTTGCAAACCGTCTAAACAAAATACAGTTTTTTCTGTCACTTGATATTTCATCATCTTATATTAAGTGTCAAATAAATAAAGTAATAGGCTGGATTAAGTGTGCAACAGTAGAAGCTAATGAACAGAACACAGATTCGATCCATAAACTGCTGTGTTTCTGATAACGTGATTGGAATGGAAGGGAATGAAATGGAATTCCATGCAAACACCTTCATTTACCTGAACATGATCAGAACCTAGTTATGTGGGACAGAGTTGCTATGACTGCATCCTGCCACTGTATGGTGTTGCAAGCCCTTAGAGTTCTTGTTCTAACACCCAGGGTATTACGAGGCCATTTCCCTGCTCTCCTCACATTTCTCTCCTGCTCACTGAACTCTGGCTCCAGTGATTCCCGGGTTCAGCTAAACATTGTGTAAATGCAGGCACCATGCTAGAGACCACAACCCAATCCACAGAACTAATTCCCTTTTATCTTGTGGTAGGCCGTGCATTCAATTGGCTGCTCTGTATAGTGAGATCCAGGTTTTCCGAGTGGATTTCCTGACCTCAGCACGCAGTTTCAGAGGGAGTGGTTGTGTAATGACCACGCAACACCTCCTCACGAGAACCCGACACCAGGGTGGTTCTCAGCGACCCACAGGAGAGGTCATACGACTGGACTTAATCATTCACTATCATTTCCACCCCATTCCGGGTCAACACACTGCTCTCGTCTTCGAAAGAGAACGCATGAAGTGTTTCAAAGATCTAAATACAACTGGTTTTGGAACGCTATCTTAAGGGAGCCTTACAGGGGATCTGCAACGGGGTCTTTTATTATCCAGATGAAGGTGGTCTCTCTGGCTGTGCTGCTAATGCTATAAATAATAGAGGAGGGAACATGAATACTTAACACCTCAGCTCAAGACATCCTTCTGTTAAATATATAATGATCTGAAAAATTGATAAATGTCGCTCATTTGAGGATGGCAAGCTATGACCCCGGTCTGTGAGCTAAGAGTCCGAGAGTCTCTCTCTGGACAATGTGCAGGGCTGCACGTCTGTGCCGGAGGGTGGAGGGTGGAGGAGGGGAGAGGAGGGGGGAGGAGGGGAGAGGAGGGGGGAGGAGGAGGGGGGGCAGCGTTCCTTCCCAGCAACCCTGCCTGGAGATTATATCAATTATGGCCCCTGACACATTCATAAACCCCCGATACAAACCACGACCGTCCAATCCCACGCCATCGTTTGGGAGGCCAGCTGTCTTGCATGCAACCTGACAGAGTGAAATAATAAGCCTGTCTCCTGCACTTAGAGGCCCATTGCCTTGTGAAG
The DNA here is from genome assembly GCF_038355195.1 of Osmerus mordax. Lineage (NCBI taxonomy): Eukaryota > Metazoa > Chordata > Actinopteri > Osmeriformes > Osmeridae > Osmerus > Osmerus mordax. Next base: position 8,237,412 of record NC_090073.1, on the reverse strand, counting down.
TGAGGTAATATCTCGAACAACACCATGAGATCCCCTCACAGGATATGTTGTTGGCCACACAGTCTCACACAATTGCACACTAGTCATAAAACACCACTAATTCCAGCCTCTGTGAATACAACAGGAGCAGGTAGTGCTGGGTAATGTAGGCACAGACAACAGTTTGACAACCAGCCCATTTCAGCCGGATCCCCCTGAGAAGCAGAGTAACTTCATCTCCAGGTTTCAGGCTCTGGGGCGCTCTGAGAAAAGGTACTTAGGACTTAGACTCTGCATAGAGCTCAGTCACAGGCCCTCGCTACAGTATACTCACTTAGTTACAACGAACTGAAGCACTGAGAAAGTAGTCAATATGAATGCCTGTAGTGGCCTGAGCTTTTCAAGGGGAGCCCTGCTAATGGGGTTTGAGATGACTTCAAGTGAATTCTTAAAAGCCCTATTTTTTCTCCACAGACCCGGTTTTTTTCTCGTGGGAACTTGCAGCGACCTGTTTAGCGTGACTCTCAGGGAGCACTGGAATTCCGGGTTGGATTCTCTTCAACGAACACAAAGCACACTCGAGCAGGACAAGGTGGAGAGATGGACATTACTACCGCTACGACAAAAGTTAAAAAAAAAATCAAATACAAAAAGAAAACTTGTGTGAAAGCAGTTTTTATGATGGGCGTGACGGTAAACAAAATGTGACACCATCAAAGCAAATACAGAACATGGGTTGGGTGGGTGGGTGTGTGTAATGTCATGACGTGAAATAAACACTAGCCGTCTATGAAAAGGACACAAAGTTCGATCCCTGTTAGCTTCAATCAGAAGACACAGCTACAGTAGCGCATCCTGTGGTGGATCAGCCAAGCCTGCAGTGAAGCTGCAAGACTTGTCCAGTGTTATACATCTGGGTTGGGCATCAGAAGGATATCCACAAAAAGGGGGGATATCAGTCCACTGTGGTGAGGCTGGGAGGGGGTGGGGGTGGGGTCTGTGTGCGGTGTCGGACTGTGAAGGTGCACAATACAGAAACCAAGGGAGGGTACAGAGAATGAGAACATCAACAGTGGTGCAGGAGAAGTCAGGACATACCTGTGATACTGTGATGGTGCTCCCCACCCCCTGAAGGCAAAAAAGAATGGTCTTTTACAGTTTCTGACTCCTCATTCCTGCACTAGAAAATACCCCTCCACATCCCCTCCCCACAGACAAAAAAGAGAGAACATTAAAAGATCGATTCTTATTTTATAGATCATCAGAAATCTTACTTGAAAAATTTTGGCCAGTGGCTACAACCATGAATTACTATGTACTTACTACAAAATATGAAGCACAATGGAGAGGCAGTCAAACAAAGGCACTTGGTTTGGACGTGGGGGTTCGGTGTGAGGGATACTATTGCCTTCAGGTTAACCCAACTAAGAGGCTTTCGGAAAAAAAAAGCGGGAGAGTCACATGAAATGACCTGGTCTTTTAAACAGCGCCACCTGCTGTTAGCTGGCAGAGTCCCTGGAAACAGGCATCTCAGCCTCACACCTGGAAGTTCCCGTTATAAGCATGGGCTGTGTATGGACTGGTGGGACTCAGTGCCAGAGACCAGACTGACAGCAGCAGTGGCCTATCAGAGCAGAGGACGTAGAGCCCTCCTGCTGACCTAGCTAGCAGGCTGGCTGAGCGGACAGCGAGGACACACATGGCGGATGGAAATGAGAAAGCAAATGGCAGGAAGGCTAGCATGGACGGCTAGCATGGACGGCTAGCATGGACGGCTAAGGAGGATCTTACTGAGTATTACCAGTATGACCCCCTCCCACCCCTCCCGCTCCCTGTGGCCTCTGCTCTGACTGACTAGCCTCACCCCGGCTGAGGTCACACCCCAGCACAATGTCAGGGTTAGGTAAGGACATTGTGCTTGAGCGGCCTAGCCGCCCCTCCAGCTGGGAGGAACTGAAGCCTGACCACCCTCAAGACCCTGAGTCTACGACAGGCGAGCGCCACCCACCTGGGAGACTGTGATGCTGCACTTCTTGGCCAGCTCCTCCTTGGCCTCCTCGCTGGGGTAGGGGTTGCTGAGGTGCGAGTAGAAATACTCGTTCAAGATCTCCGTGGCCTGCTTGCTGAAGTTCCTCCGTTTCCGCCTGGGTGGTGGACAGAATGAGAGAAAGGGCCCAGGGCTTGTTAACAAGGACCAGCATGAACTCATCCGTTTGGATCGGACAAACTGCACGATCATTTTCACACATAAATGCTGAAAATAATGAGGGATGGAGGTCTGGGAGATTCAGGAGAACAATATTGTGTCGGGTTCCCGGCCCCATCCTCAACCAACACACACTTGACCATCCTTCCCCCTACCAATTTATTTCCACACATACACAAACACATTACCCCCCCACACACACACATAAACATGTAAACAAATGAAGTCTATGCACAGTTTAATGTGGTGTGTTGGTCTCTAGATGTGTAGTCCAGGCGTGTAATGGTGCTTAGCCCGGTGGACGGCCAAGCCCTGTTGGGAGGGCAGCCAGTCGGACAGCATCTCCCTGCATTATATAAATCAGGACATGCACAGCTGAGCACCCTTCCTGAAGTGCCACAACCCCGGGGAACTCCAGCAGGAACAAAGCTACTCTAACAAGACCCGCCCGCCCGCTTGCCTGCCCCCCCCCTCCTGCCTGCCACCCCCCCCCCCCATCCCCTCTGTCCCCAGGGCCCTACTTATCATGTTATTGAGCATTCTCTTATTTTGCCTTGTTTACTGCACTTCACACGACCAAATGTACTTGTGCTTTGCTTATTTGGCTTAAGTTCCCCCGCTCTCTCTCTCTCTCTCTCTCTCTCTCTCTCTCTCTCTCTCTCTCTCTCTCTCTCTCTCTCTCTCTCTCTCTTTGTCTCTCTCTCCACACTGCTACAGTCTACCAAACTGGCGGTGATGACTGCAGCACAGAACACCTGCTGTTGACCCTCGCTTCTGCGACCACACAGGTCCAGTTTACACCCACTGTGCTTCATCCTAAATGCTCTCAGATGCTGTTTAGTGTTGAGCTAATGTATGGCACATGTGTTTAATGGAAGAGTCATGCAAAATGCTGTGGGGTACAGAAGGGCTAAACATCCTATCCGGACACAAATCGTTTTTGTTTTTTTGTTTTGTTTTTTCGAGGTCATGGGATAACAAAAACATACTGTCCAGAGACACACACACATGTAGTCATTTAGCAGACGCTCTTATCCACACGCACACACACACACACACACACAACACACACACACAATCACCGACCTGGCATCGAGGAAGCGCGAGCGCAGGATCATGACGGCCTCGCAGGTGCTCTGCTTCAGCTGCATCTGGATGGAGGAGAACTTGCGGTGGATGATGCCCACCATGCGCTCGATCTCCTTGGGGGAGATGGGTCTGGTCCTGCTCTGCTCCCTCAGCAGGTTCATCACATGGGTGGTGAACTCGTTACACGCCTGCAGGAGAAACTCACGTCACCTCAGTGTCTGAGCCAGGGGGGATCTCACCGACCCCCCGACGAGCCTGTTTACCTCAGGAAGTAACCCTGGCAACACTATGTGAAGGTTACGTCACCTCAGTGTCTGAGCCGGGGGGTATCTCAGCGACCCCCCGACAAGCCTGTTTACCTCAGGAAGTAACCCTGGCAACACTTTATGTGAAGGTTACGTTACCTACCATGCAACTACATGGCACTACCAGTAGTGACAACAGTGTTGTTATTTAAGAACTGCTGTGAGAGTTACATGGTAGTTGATGGAACCTTAATGTCAAGTGTTGCCAAGGTTACTTCCTGACACGTGTTTGCTGCTGGGGGTGTTTTGGGATGATTGTAAGACCTGTCTTTGTGTTCAGTGTGCCTGTTTTTCTCTGTATCTGTTTAGGCTCTGGGCACCAGGAGTGCTTCTCCAACTGCCGAGAGCTTTAACGACTGTGCAGGTGAAGTCATCTATGAATGCAAATGGTGATTTGCATTTTGGCTCTGGCCCTGGCACTGAGTTTAAACAGCTTTTGTTTAAACCTGTAGTTCATACATGATTAATTAGAATAACTCATTTATGGAGTGTGTGCTTTAGCTCATTACTCTGAATAAAATGTGGTAAGTATTTGCATTTAGATAATTAAAACGTGGAAACCCCCTTAAGAAAGATACCCTCCCTCCAGACCAAGCTACTTCCTCTACACTCAGAGTGCTGAGAGGAAATTAGTCTCATTCTCTGGCGCGCCGAGGCATCATGGGTAAACCTCGCGTGTCGTCCCATAATGCATCTGTGTCAGCAGAGAGCGCTGGGAGAAGGAGCCGATGGTGCTCTCGTTTCCCAGATATGACCACACTGCTCCCCAGGGCCATGTCATGTTCCGCAACATGTTGGAGATATCGTGGTCTGTTCAGGACGTTGCAGGTGTTGTGGTTGATCCCACTGGCAACATTTCCAGATAGACACATGAATGATAGATACCAGAAGAGATATGGACGATGAGGAGCCTGTTGAATGCCCGACCAGATGGATAGCTAGTCCCGGAAAGGTCGCAAGTTCAAATCCTCCCCTGTCCAGGGTGTTGTTTTGGATCAAAAGTATCGGGTAAATGAAATGAATCCGTGCGGGTCTCCTACCTGTTCGTATTTCTCCAGCTCCGTGTGGTAGATCTGTCTGATCTGGGTGAGTTTGGCTCTGTAGTCCGAGTGTTCGATGGAGTTGTCGGCCGCGCCCCCCGATGCTGCTGCCGCCGCCGCCGCTGCCGCCGATCCCCCGCCCTTCTCCGGGCCGGACACGCCCTCCGCCAGGAGCATGTTGTCCAGCCGCATGAGCTGGGGGTCCGGCGGGTCCTCCTCCTGGGCACCCCGGATACTCAGACCTGGGAGGAGAAGGGGAGGAGGAGAGGGGGAGGAGGAGAGGGGGAGGAGGAGAAGGGGAGGAGGAGAGAGGGGGAGGGGGAGAAGGAGGAGGAGAGGGGGAGGAGGAGAAGGGGAGGAGAAGGGGAGGAGGAGAGGGGGAGGAGGAGAGAGGGGGAGGAGGAGAAGGAGGAGGAGAGGGGGAGGAGAGAGGGGGCGGAGGAGAGGAGGAGAGGTGGAAGGTAAATTTAAGAAAACATATGTATATGTGTCAATCTTTCTATTATTGCAGCAAACATGGCAACTTTAATTACAGCGCACGTATATGGAACTAAAAGTGTGGGCCGATTAGCAGCTCTGCATCCACATCTCTGGCTGGTGTGTACAGTATGACGGGTGTGAGGAGTCCCCTGTGGGCATGGACTGGCCCCCAGGCTGCCTGTCCTGTGGGTGGCTCTGTGTCGCCAGGACCCAGCCCTGTCACTCCTGTGGGTGGCTCTGTGTCGCCAGGACCCAGCCCTGTCTCTCCTGTGGGTGGCTCTGTGTCGCCAGGACCCAGCCCTGTCTCTCCTGTGGGTGGCTCTGTGTCGCCAGGACCCAGCCCTGTCTCTCCTGTGGGTGGCTCTGTGTCGCCCAGACCCAGCCCTGCCACTCCTGTGGGTGGCTCTGTGTCGCCCAGACCCAGCCCTGTCTCTCCTGTGGGTGGCTCTGTGTCGCCCAGACGCAGCCTTGCCTCCTCAGGGGAAACATGACAGCCACATCCATACCCTGACACACACTCAACTATGAGACAGCACTTCTCTTCTCTAAGAGGATACTAAGCCCATCTGGATAGTGCTGAACAGCGTGATGCGGAGTCTCCTGCCCATCACAGTTCAGACTTTAAAACAGGCGCACTCAGAGTCCTTTAATACACCTTGTCAGTTTATTTTTAGATCCATGATTGTTTCAGGTCTGTTGGTTCTCTTGTAGATCGGTTTGCACATTGTAATAAGGTGCAAGGTACGGTTGCCATGACCGCTGGCTCAGTAGTTCCACAGAGAAAAGAGGTCAACGTGAATAATCGATAAAGTTATACAATTCAGTCCAATTAATGGATACAAATACATCCAATCTACAGTAACTACTGAGCGCCCACTAAAACGTGAGATTAGAAGGGTTGTTTCGATTCAATAATCTCCTTGCAATTCAGGGATTTTAAACAGCTCATTAAGGCTTCATTAAGATATGACGAGCCTCTGAATTCCAGCTAAGAAGATTAGTTGCTCTGTTTTGTTGGAATAGCTTGGCAATCAGACCAGTCCCTTTACCAGACACTAAACCTCGGGCCTTGTTACAGTAAGTCAGGAAGCATTGGAGTACACACTGAAACCATCTCATTCTCTCTCTCTAACTGTATATTTTGGCCGGTTTTTCTACAAGGCGAGAAAGAAAACACTACGTTGTTTTTAGTGTCTATTCTCTTTACGGCCTAAACGGTTTCCTATTAAACACAAGTGTGACTAGCTCAAAGGTGTGGGTTTTTACCAGAGAAGAGAAATGTGCGTCGCTGTCCAGAGCAGCTTGTGTTTGTGTATTTTGAGTTTAATGGTGTGAAAGCCGAGGATAAATGTGGTCATCTTGGTTGGAGACGCTGGACGGGGGCTTCATCAGGTCTGCAGAGCCAAGTCATCCATGTGGATGATATGCATCAATAGCCCTCATCCACACCAGTATGTCTACAACACTGCACACAAAGGAGCCACTCAGGATGAGCACAGCTGAACAGTCCCTCCTCAACAACAACAACAACACACATGCACTGAGAAGCACAACAAATACATAAATCACACAATTTCTCCACCACAGTGGACGTTTTAACAAACACCCACTGATGTTATTTCTTGGTGAAGTACTTTCTTACATCGGGTGGTTTCCCTCCCAGATGAGTAGCCATGTGCTCAGTGCAGTATTTCGCATCAGGACTAGTTCAGTGTTTGAGCTGATTCCTCTGTGCTGGAGGTGGTAGTGAGGTATGTTTTCCATGTCGGCTAAATTAAATACAACTCTGGGCACAGTGCACATTTCCACGCCAAATCCTATGTCACTTCCACTCCACTCACTCTCTCTTCAGACAAACACACAGCAGAGGGACGTTACAGGGCTTTCCAGCTAAAAGGACATAAATCACTGGTTTCATTCAAACCGAATAATCACAGGCCATGAAGAGCTACTTGTCTCTCGCCACGTATTACCGCTAACTTCCTGTGAGCAATAACACAGCCATTCACAGCACAGGAAAACAGAGCGGGGCATCAGGCGGGCAACTGGTAATCACGTGTGGAGGGGCCGAGACGTTTTCATCACACACGTCCATTTCTATTTGGGAATTCTGCGGATGAAAAATGATTAGTGCCCTTGCCTGCTGCACTGCCTCCGGTTTGCCTGCAGACTCACTTAGCAACACCGGGCCTCGACACCTGGGTGCACCTGGAAACCCTTTTTTTTTTTTTTTTATACGAGCTGTCGGTCAAGCTTCTCTGTGTTTTTTGGAGGATGTTTGAACTGTGTATGATCGTGCGCTCAGATAAGAGATAAACGTCAGATCATTTTTTAAATTTGCTGTAAAGGCCATAGTCCATCTGTAGCTACACATGTATGACTGCTTGCCCTCTTAAATGATCATCCGTCCATTTAGTTTGTGGTTTTAAAACAACCCACCTCTCTATTTATCTCCCTCCCTCCCTCTCTCCCTCTCTCTCTCTCTCTCTTTCTCTCTCTCTTTCTCTCTCTTTATATATATATATATACATACAAACACATAAATATATACCTCTTTTTGTTTGTAATCATTTCCGGTTTAGGACTGCAGTTGCCTCGTTTATCATCCCAGTTGAAGCCGTGCCTGTGATCTGCACTGCACCTCTGCTGCTCCCCTGTGCCCGCTTTATTCCGTGGGCTCAGCTGACCTTTGCCCTGCCCGCTTGTTCACTCTCATCACTGAAGTGTGAGCGGGAGAGCCATAAAGCCAGAGTCCTGCTGAGCTAATGTGTGCCGCTGGGGTTATCCACTACTGCAACCAGCACTCTGACAGGAACACAAACAGGACTATGCGCACGGCCAAGCATCACATATACAACTCGGTGTCTGTTTTTTGTTTTTTTCGAAGTGTTACTTGACTTTGAAACGTTCGTAGGACACAAGACATTCTTCTGTGTTCTCGCTTATCTAAATGAGAGAGTCAGATGGCCGAGCGGTGAGGGAGTCGGGCTATTAATCAGAAGGTTGCCGGTTCGATTCCAGGCTGAGAAAAATGACGTTGTGTCCTTAGGCAAGGCACTTCACCCTACTTGCCTCAGGGGGAATGTCCCTGTACTTACTGTAAGTCGCTCTGGATAAGAGCGTCTGCTAAATGACGTAATGTAAATGAGCAAGAAGGTTGATCATATGGAGCAGGATGGACTGTGTGCAGGCCTGGGCGGTGCCTACTGTCTGGAGGTATCTCTGTGTTTAGCTGCGTCTGGTAAATCACGTACTGCAGCTCTGTTACTCTCACAACTTTCAAAATTCCTGTGCAATGCACTGACCCCCCACAGCTCCACTCCACTCCTCTCTCCTCCACCCCTCCTCACCTTTCCTCTCCCCTCCCTCCCCTCCTCTCTCCTCCACCCCTACTCACCTTTCCTCTCCCGCTCGGTGCTCCCTGCATGCAGGCCGGGCTCAGATCGACACCCTGCTCATCTAATTGCATCGACCCACCAAGGTCTCCCAAAGCTAACTGATCGAAGCAGAATTTATTTTCTGTCAATATTTGCAAAGGTCATCTGGCAGCAGTAGTCCCCAGAGAGTGAACACTGGCTGTGCCCCCCTCAGCGCCAAAACAATGGTGAACCCTGGCTGAGGGGAGCACCTGGGAAGCGCAACCCCCCCCCCCCCCACACACCCCCACTACCCCCCCCCCCTCCTAATCCACCATGTGGTTGGAAGCCAGCGCCAGAGACACACACTCCAGAGACACACACTCCAGAGACAGCAGGAGGCTAAGAGGAGCAGGAAGACAAAGAGCGCCGTGTCACTGCCTCCTTGTTCCCTGTCTCCTCTGACTGAGCGTCATCTCTCCCCCCGCACAGCCGGAGGACCAGAGAGGGCTCAGCTCAGGAAGCGGGCAATTGGATCAAATCGCTATCGAAAAAATCTATTGTTCCGGCAAATAAAACATAAAGATTCTCTTTTGTTGATGTCTTTGAAAGTCTTTTTTTTTTTTTTTCGATCAAAAGCTTGGCCTACATCCACATGGCACAAAGAACAAGAGCAGGCCTGCGGGCTCTCGAAAGCATGTACAGTAATTAACATGCCATTAACACATTAATACACATTAGCTATTCCCAATGTTAATGGCAGGCTAATTATCATACCTGATCCCCCACAGTGGGGAGGATAGACCCCATTTGCCACATTTTGTTTCACTTTTCTCCATTGAGTGAGCTGAAAGAAATCATGTCTAATTCAGGACCTAAATCACTCTCCCGTTTTCCCCACAGACAGAAAAAGCTGGCTCGAGCGTTTGTCTGTACGTACAGCGTGAGTGTGTGTGCACAGACTCTCGGCTTCAAACGGCATGAGAGAGGAAAGATACACATGATATTATTATTCCATCTCTGTGAGAAGCACTTCAAAGCTGTGTGTTTCCCAATGTTTTCACTGTAAACTATAGAGGAGCGAATACGGACGGTTCAACTCTGGAGTTGATTTTTGTGTGCCGTTTGTGAGCGTGTGTGTGTGTGTGAGAGAGAGAGAGAGAGAGAGAGCGAGAGCGAGAGAGAGAGAGAGAGAGAGAGCGAGAGAGAGAGAGAGCGAGAGAGAGAGAGAGAGAGAGAGAGAGAGAGAGAGTGTATGAAAAGAAGAGAGTAAAGGAGGTCAGGGAAGGGATCCTGAACTGGGGATTTCCTGTCTGCAACGATGATGCATTTCCTCCCAGTGCGGTGAGTGATAAGCCAATCAGACGCATTGACAGTGAAGTGTTGCAGCCCCCCCAGTGCTGGGTCAAGACTTCGCTCATCACACACAACCAGTGGAGGGAGAGGGGGGGGGGCACACACACAAAAAAGTGTTGGGGGGGTCAGAGAAGAAGATCCCTGTCAGTTCAGGTAGCCTTTGTCCTTCTGCAATGTTGCTCCTTCTCTCCAGGGAGGACAGGAGGCTTTGACAGGGGAGTGTGTGGTGTGTAAGTATGTGTGTGTGTGTGTGTAAGTATGTGTGTGTGTGTAAGGGGGAGTGGGGGTGGGGTTGGGGGGGCGTAGGGTGAGGACCCTAGACACGCAGCTCAGGGACGTGGCAGGGGGGGGGATGGGCCAGGGGTGGGAACAGATAACGCAAACAAACATCTTGTAGACATTTTGCCGAGCGCACCAAAATTAATCACTGTCCCATTGTGGCACTGACATTTGTTGGGAGTGACACTCGCACATGCACGTGCACGCACTCGTACACACAAACACACGCTCCGGCACACAATCACACACACGGACACGGCTTACACCCACTCCAACTCACACACACACACGAAGAACAAGCATCTAGATTTCCACAAAAGCGAGCGCAGACAACCCTCCGTTCTTATGGAACGTGCGATTTGAACACGGCCAGTCTCCCTGACACCGTATTTACAACCAACCGAAGACATCGAGTCCGAATCTGCGTTTTGTCCCAGCGTCTCTCGTCTCAAACAGGGTTTGAGGAAGAAGTACTTCCTTTTCCAGAGCAGTGCTCATTAATGCAGCTTATTTAGCCCTGGCTGGCCGGCCTGTGAGAGCGAGGCTCTTTGGAGAGCCCCTGCTGCAGCTGAGGCCTGCTCGGTTTGACAAAGCAATCAGGGGGCTGGAGGTTCACTGGGAGCACTCACACTCACACACTCACACACACACACACACACTCCCTTTCTCTCCCCCCCTGTCCTCTCTCTACAAAGCCCTGCTTTTGCCACTAGATATTCAGCTTACTGCGAATGCAAAGGAGACAAACAAATGGCCATTGTACTGTTATTTCTCCTTGCCGAGTGCCTGGTCCTTGAATGTTCCACTGTCTTCTTCACTGCTTTTGCAGAGTTTAATATCGGAGGGGCTTTCATTTAAATAATCTTCAATTCAATTTTTTCTGAAAAGGGCATTTTGTTCAAGGAATGCATGTTTCCGCCTCTTCATTCTGTCAGCGACTCTTTTCTTCACTTATTATTAATTTTTTTCCGTCCTTCGCCAGCTCTCCTCCTCTTCCTCCACAGCGCCCGGACTACATAATTGATGCAAATGCTGTCACACGTGTCAGGAGGGAGACGCTGCTCCGCTCCACCACGGTGCATCACTTTATCCTGGAACATTAACTGGGGGAGAGCGGTCCCCCTGCACGGGTGGAAAGCCAGCTTGTCAGGGTTTCCCTCTCACAGCCATAGAAGGGACTCGCGATTGTTTCATCAAGGTGATTGAAAACAGAAAGAGTTCCCGGAGCACATTCCTGGAGCTTATGTTTAGAAGACTCGCCACATACATTATTTATGCTAACTCGCCCTTCTCCCTCCGCACTTCGGGATACATCAAGGCCTGCTTCTCAGGCGTATGCGCGGGGTTCTTTGCTATTTGCACTATATCCTTTTCCCATCAGTCCCACCGAACCATTAGACACAGGGAGAGAGTTTTTTGTGCGTGACACGGACCTGAAATTATGGATTGCTTCCGTCACGCGGGGGGTATTTCAGGCCTGATGGGAAGTCACCGGTGATTGGTGAGTGACTAGGATGTAGTCAGACAAAACACTATTAAATCTTCAATAACGGGGCCCAGGGTTTTCTGCGGGGTGTGTTGGTTTGCGACGCAGCGGGACGTAAGCAGCGCATAACAGCGTTCCTGTCGTGGCAGCGTGGCCTAGCCCTGCTACCTATAAGGAGAGCTGCCACGGTTTGGTTTCTACAACTGAATAAAACAAGAGCCTCGTAACAAAAGAGGCCGTCAATGCAGCTCTCTGGCCAGCACCTCATTGGCTGCTCGACTTCCAGAAGAATCCCCCTGCTCCACCTCCGCCCCCTCCTCTCCCCTCTCTGCCTTGTCCTCTGTTTGTGCCCTGGCCTGTGCTACAGATTAAGTGACTTGATCCTGCAAGCATCTGAGGAATTCGGCTCCACAGAGAGGTCATAGCAAGGCCAGGGGATAGCCTTACAGGTCCTGGCTATTAGCACATCAGCACAGGTTTCACCAGCTCAGTACAGGATGGAGCGAGACCCACAGACCTGCCATTCAACACAAGGACTGTCTTCTCATTCCTACTTTATGGTCTCTCTAATTAAAGGGATAGAAGGAAATAGACCTGTAAATCAAAGATTTTTTTTCTTCTTATAAATTTCACAGAATGGATTTTTTTTTGCTGCTGAAAAGCTAATATAAAAAGCTACCTAAATTCACATATCTGGAGTTTGGAAAACATATTTTCTATCCTTTTGTTCTGCTCAAGTTGTTGTTTGTGAAATGCAGCAGTCAAACCCACTACACTTCTGAGCTCTGTCTGAGTACAATCTCTGTACACGGAGTCTCTTGATAGAGAAACAAAAATACTGAAATATCTAGGCCCCTAGAAAAACATTTCAACAATAATAAGCTTTCTCTGCGAGAGTCGCAAGCTCTTCTGAGGTAGGCTTTGAAGCACTTGCTATGTTGACGGCTCATTCATAGACAGAGCACGGAAAGCCTTAGCGCAGTATCGCTGTAACCTCTTGCTGTTACGGCATTAATATTTAATTGTCAGTCTGAGTAAACACTACTGTAGATACAAGAATGCCCCTAACCACACAAACACTTAAAGCCACACAGTCAACACATTTGACAAAGACTGTGCCAAAGCTCGTTCTGCCTACACACACTTCATTGGGCCACACGCTGTATTGAAGAATGCTGCTTCTGGCACATATGCATCTATTAGAGCCAGCACCATGTATGTCGCTTGGGTTTTAGTGCACGTTTATAAATATTTTGATTGGCATTGAGCAGAGAGCGAACCCCCGGGCGTGAAGAGGTGCCAGCCTGTAGCAGTGCTGTTCAGGCAGTGAAGTGCATTCCTCATCCTCAGTACCCCTGTTAAACTGCTGTACGCCACTGTTGCCGGTTCGCAGTTGGTTCAACTCGCAAACTTCCTTTTCGCGAAAGAACTGGTTTGCTTTCAGTTGTAGACTAGTTTCAGTTGGTGCTTCTCTGGAACATTTTGGGGGTAGAACAAGGGGATCTCAGCGAAGCTAGGTAACATTTGGTTTCCATCATTGAGCCCTGAACAAAGGCTTTCCTACGTCAGGGCAGCCTATTACCAATGGACCATATCAGTTATATATCTAAGACTCAGACCTTCGTTGTGCAAATGAAGGCCTAAGCAGGCAGGCCCGAGGTGTACATAAGTGGTGTTGGGGTTGTGTAGAGGGAGTCCCACTCAGATCCAGGAGACGTGAGGAGGGACACCAGCAACCAGGAAGACATCTCTCAGCTCACTATAAATCCTCATTATTTGAAATAGCATTTTTGAAGGCTAAAGAGTGGAGTGGAGCGTGTTCTGTTCATGCTTCAGTCAGAGGCAGACATGGCCAGGCACTACGGGTTAATGTAATATCACAGCTGGATGCTTCCACAAGCCTCTTAAACTGCCTATTAGTTAAACAGTCCTTCTATGCTCAACGTACGAATGTGTGCAGTAACTTAGAGAGGTTAAAGTAAAGGGAATTACCCAACCACAGAGAGGGAGTAGAAGAGAGGGAGACAACTATAAAAGGTACTACGCTGTACAGTTAATGTTTAAAACATGAACATTTAGGATCAGAACCATCTAACCACAAATAATGATCTTTCTTAATGGATACACTGTGTATATTCAAAGTGTTGCCTCACCATAAAAACAATTTAGTCCTCGAAGGAAGTTAAGCTAAGTTTAGAGAGAAAGAAACTCCACGGTTCACGTAGTACGACTGGCATATCAATTAGGATTGTGAATGAGAGTGTAATTGGAAGCAACAGGAGCAGAAAGAGCCGGAAATTCATCAAGGCAAGCATGGAAAAGCACAAATGGGTCCTGAAGCGACCGCGGGAGAACTTCTCCTGCACTCGTCCACTCTGTCTACGCCAAGAATAAGACCAGCTAATCTCTGCTGCCATTACCATTAACAATTAGACCAACAACCGAACACCCATTGGTGTTGGGTTGTTGTCCTGTTTGGATAGTTATAAGAAAGTTTGTTTTGTTGTTTGGAATGTTAGGGAATTACATAGGATTTCCTGAGACAGCTGGATAGCTCAGATCTTGTTGCCCGTCTGCACTGCAAACTAGGCCTTCCTGCGTCACAGAACCATGTGTCACAGAATGTCTGGAGAACCATTTAGCTGCTAATTCAGCTGTATTAGTAAACAAGATGAAAAAGAAGTCGATCAATCTAACGGCTGTCAGATATGATGTCACTTCAGCTCATCAACAGCACTTCCTGTTTGGGAAGACAGGAAGAGAATGAAACGATGTTGGTGTGTGGGGTGCGGGGTGTCTTATTGTCCGTCGGGTTTTAACGGGGCGGAGCCTGGCGGACAGACACCGACGGTGAGCTGGCGCCAGCGGAGCCGGACGCTCGTCCGGGGTGGCTGAGGCCCGGTGCCGGGGCAGCATCTGTGTCTCCACACGCCCGCCGTCTCCTGCCAGCCTGGCACACGGGCGCCAGCCCGCCACACAACCACCGTTGCCACGGCTCCACTGTCGCTAAACGCTACGTTCTCTCAGCCGCGGCCCTCTCTTTTCCGAGGCACAGGCTTCTCCAGCTGCAGCTTAATTTCCTGTGACTTGCCTAATTACTGTAATTAAGGATTAATTGCCATTAATTATTCACACATAAGCTCATCGCAAATCATGAGGTAAATGTCTTATGAAAGCTGCCATACAAGCCATGTATAAACACACCAGGATGCCCCGGGCGGCTAAATCGATCACCCAGCCCTCCAGTAAATCTCCACGCCACACTTAGGAAAACAGCCATAACTCTCCCAAATATCAACAGCCTAACCCAGGTGATAGAGGAATCAATCCACGTGCTTTATCTGTCTCTGACTCAGTCGTTTACTGGGTTTCCAATGGCATGTCCAGACACCTAAAACTCCTGACATCCTCTTCCACCCCCCCACCCCCCGCTCGTTCTGAGAAGCTTTCAGCGTGGACACTGAGGTGATGTCAGCAAGCTTCGTTGCTAGCAACAACACACACAGATACACCCACACACACACATAAATACTTCACAGATACATATTTACCCGTGGAGTTATCAGAGCTGTGAGGATTCCCGAGGCAATAGTTTTAAAAGCTCATGCTTCATAAAATTAGAATAATGGCCACAATGTAAATCTGCTGAATATGAAACGTCTGTGAGGGAGCGGCATGCAAACGGTATTTACAATCAGACACTTTCACAAGGCCTTAAATCAGACGGCTGAGATTGGCCCATCGACAGGGTGGGTAAGAGAGAGAGAGACGGAGAGAGAGAAAGAGAGAGAGAGAGAGAGAGATGGAGAGAGAGAAAGAGAGAGAGAGAGAAAGAGAGAGAGAAAGAGAGAGAGAGAGAGAGACGGAGAGAGAGAGAGAGAGAGAGAGAGAGAGAGAGAGAGACGGAGAGAGAGAAAGAGAGAGAAAGAGAGAGAGAGAGAGAGAGAGAGAGAGAGAGAGAGAGAGAGAGAGAGAGAGAGAGAGAGAGAAAGAGAGAGAGAAAGAGAGAGAGAGAGAGAGAGAGAGAGAGAGAGAGAGAGAGAGAGAGAGAGAGAGAGAGAGAGAGAGAGAGAGAGAGAGAGAAAGAAAACTGAAAAAAGACAGACTGTCTAGTCCGTCACAGTGGATCTGTGAAACCTCACAGCGACCTGACAAACTCAGTCAAAATATACAAAACTGACAATTATTTTCAGATTCCTGGCGTGGTGTCTGCAAAGAGACCTCCTCAGCAGTGACACGACACACGTTCTGCTGGCCCAGGTGCTTTCCACATAAACACTTCTGAAGGAGAAGAGGGTGGAGGGGTGTGTGTTTGTGTGTTTCTGAGTGCGTGTGTGTGTGTGGGGGGGGGAGGGGGAGGGGGAGGGGAGGGCACTAATTGTGAAGCTGAGGCCGTCTGTGGTAGATTAATGCAGGAAACATTTTCATTTGGGTACATAAGTTTGTTTGTCTGATTTAAACATTTATGTTAATGGCCCGTCTGGCTGCTCTTTAATGCTTTACATACTCTTGTAAACAACTTCTTAGCAAATCCATCATTTAGCTATCCTCTCTGTGTTACTCTGCTTCACCCAGGCAGTGCAGGGAGAGGCAGAGAGAGAACAGCGTTCCAGATCGAGACAAGGAGGATAACTAGGCTTCACACTTACAGAGTCGACCAGGCCCAGGCTGTACAGTTCTGTCAGATCAGCATTATTGCAGCTCGGGTTGAATTTATAGAGCGGACCCAGTGGTGTTTTATGCGTTTGCTTGATTAATTTGAAGAGCTCAACTGTTTTACTGCTGTGGTCTTTGATCAAGTTTGGTTTATTGGGATTAACCTGGGGTTCATGCGTGATCCCTGATCCATTTCGAATCATAATAAGAAAGCTCTATCTCTCCCTCTTACATTTGAGACTGTGACCTCAGGAGCCTCACATAAATATAACTGTCAGTTCGCCCTGTCACATCACTGGGGTATTCTATCACGCCGTCGAACATCACCATCGCTACACAGCACACTTTCAGAAACTTTCACCTTTCAATTCATATTTAAGTTCACCTCTGACAATTTGCTAATCTCTACACCCCTACGTGACGCCTCTACATCACATAAATACTACTACCTGTGAAGATGTGTCTGGTAATGTGTTGGTGCAAGGAACGTATACTGCTTCCTGGGTGTCGCTGTCAGTCAGCGTGTGTGTCGAGGGACCCCCAAGACTGTCAGTGTGTGTGTCAACCACTCCCACCTCTCCCACACCCTCCTCACCCCGCCACACACACCCTCCTCACCCCCCACCCACCACACACACACACTGCTCCCCCGCCCTCGATAACACACACGCTCCTCACCTACAAACCTCACCCTCTCCACTCTCCGCGCGACACCTCCCAGCACGCACATGCATCCCCGTCACCGACGGCTAATTGATACTTCCCTATTTATCTTCACCTCCTCGTCAGCCGGATGGCTTTTCTGTGTCACTTCACGTTTATGGACACCCAACTGCCTCGATCTGGATAATTACACTTTATGTGTTAATTGGTGTAAATACGAAGATGGGAGTTGTACGGTGTGAACATGGGGCACCGAAGCTATAAATTGTGGCGGTGATAAGTGTGGGCCCCTGCCAGGGGGACAACAAAAATACTCACAGGGACGGTGACAAGTATGTCACCCCTGTCAGAGACTCAAACATGAACAGCTATGTGACATAGTGTTACCAACACACTTTTTCATGATATCTACTGTACATCACCTTGTCACCGAACCTGATATAACCAATTGGTATTAATAGGTAAAACTCCCACATTTAGCAGGGGAGAAATGTGGTATGCAAATGTAGTATGTAATTAGTATGTAAATGAGTACCAAAGAAATTGAATAACGCAAAGCAGACAATAAAAGCAAAAGCATAAATTAATTTGGGTTTTTTTTCATAACAAAATGATGCATCTAGCAATTACACCAAAACTTTGGAGCGTATTAAAACGGTGTCCCAAGCCTGTGCTTTTCACATGCTAACATACAGATGGATGTTCCCTTTCATTTTCCGCTTGGTCCTTTTTAAACTTTGTGTTGTCAGCAGATGTCCTTCTGACGGAGACAAAGGGAAGGAGAAGGGGCTGGATGGCATCAGCATAGAAATGAGTTCCTCTCACTGTTCCCTGAAAAGCAGGCCCGCGCCGCCCCAGACACTGCGCTACCTTTTCAACTTGCAAATGACAGTGTCACCAAATGCTATCCTTCCATCAATCAAGTCGGGGGGGTCATGAATATACAAAAGGGAGAGTGGAGCCAGCCAGCCTCCCCGTAGCTTCCCTTGGCCCAATTATACAGGCTCAGGTTTCTCTTCT
Organism: Osmerus mordax; assembly: GCF_038355195.1. Lineage (NCBI taxonomy): Eukaryota > Metazoa > Chordata > Actinopteri > Osmeriformes > Osmeridae > Osmerus > Osmerus mordax. The sequence continues at coordinate 8,219,497 of NC_090073.1, read as the reverse complement.
CCTCCCTCTCTCTGTTCCGGGGGTAAAGGGTACAGTTGGAGACGGCCTCAGGCTTCATCAAGGTAGGTCACACATACTGGACCTCTCAAGTGGACTGCAAATACAAGTTAAATGTGGACACCAAATGTCATCTTTCTTTTACATCATTACGGCTACGGGGCATAGACAGCAGGGGGCAGTTCCACCCCCCCCCCTCTCCCTTATGCAGAAACACTTTGCCCTATACCAGACACTGCAGCCCCCCTCCGCCCCTCTGTACCAAACCCAACTAGCACCCCCTGCCCTCCCTCCCTCCTCCCCTCTCCTCCAGTCTCTCTCTGCCCCCTGTACCATACCAACCCCCCACCCCTCCAGCCGACTCACACCATTCTTCAAATCAGCTGTCAGATCATCGCAGTAAATTAGCATCCAGGAGGACGCAACCCAATGCTAACGACGTCTCTGCTGAGAGAGGACCTGATAGTCGATGGCCTCTCTGATCAATACTGAGCCTCTGCACCTCTCCTCTCACACCCCTTGTTGGTCACTGAGGAAATCATCTCACGGCTTCAAAAGACACTGAAAACCATGTCTCTGTTCAAAACCAAGACAATGAGGCAAGCCATTTGATAAAACGATTGATGGAAGCTTTAATCACAAACGTAGACACCGTCTACAATAGTGTGTCCTATTTTCTCTTGTGGTATAAAACCAAACACTTTGCAAGTACAGTACGGTAAATAGACCACAAAGCATCAATCACCAGATACAGACACACTTTCTGTACCTGCTCTGCAATTAAAAATTTGTAGTATGAGCTGACTAATAAATCGTCTTATGAGAACTGACGTGTCTAATTGCTTTTGAATGGTGAAGGAACCTGTTCTACATCTGAATCAGACAGAGTTTCAATGCCTTGATGAAGTACAGAACTGTAAACAAGCTTTGTTCCAATACAGTGTTTTCTTAATAAAGTATATGCTTGTTTCATATGATCCCTACACTACTCAAAACCTTCTTAATCAGACAATCTCTGAGACTGCCATGCGGTAATGAGGTGACTGAACAGAAATGCTCTAAACCAGAAACAAAAAAACGATTTGACCAGGTCTGTTTTGGGTTAGCTTTGATCAGCTTTTCCGATGTGTTAATGTGGCAACAGAACACTGGGTGAGCCTTTCAGCAGCGTGGGGAAACAGAGGGTTAATGTCTGCCTCCGGCTGAGAAAATAAATGACTTTAAATATGTAAGTGGACGTTGGAATGGGCGCTGCAAGAGTCGGGCGGGTTTGGGTAAACCAACAGTCTGTCTCCAGTCATTTATAGACCGCTATGATAAATACTATTTGTCCATGACAGTCACACGAAATAATAAACTCTGACTTCCTATAAACATTACCAAATCCTGACACTATTGATTTATAATGTCTAACAGTGACATCAAACCAAACAAACTGACAGAAACAATGCCAGGACTTGAGGAGCGGTTTGTCAACTATTAATTCTGTCAAAGGGGGTTTCGCTCTGAGCTGGGAGAGCTTGTCTTGCACTTGTCAATCTTGGCGGAGGACGGGAGAGTGGAGCGCCCGCGTGGGGCCCCCAGGCCCAATTTAGCCGTTAGCCCTAATTACCCCCATCCAGGCCTTGGCAACGACAAGGCCAGCCCGCCGTTTAAAAAGCATGTTAATTATGCAAATTATTAATTGGGCTGGTGCTTGAGGATTTGTGTTTATGCCCGGATTACAGTTAATAACTGTATCAAGCTGCATTTTAAGCATGACCTATGACAAGACATTCTGAGGTGCTGAAAGGGATATTTTCCGATACATTACCTCCTCCTCTCTTCCAAGTCCTTCCCCCCCGTTAGTAGAAGCAGAATAAACGACGGGCGATTTTCCAGCAAAAGTAACAGCGAAAGATGTGCACCATTTTTAAAGGTGGTAGAGTACATTGTCAACCATTAAAAAAAACATGTGTTTATAATGTCACACACACATACCAGTGCAAACCTACACACACACACACACACATAAAGGAATTTTGAAGAGGGTCTTCATGGCAGTGCAGGATTAGCTGTCAGGCTAATTGCATACACCTGTACAAGGACTAGACACAAACTGTCACTGCCTACCTGGGAGGATTCTGAGCGCCTTAGTCTCCCCACTCCCTCAGTCCTGCCATCCTCCCTCACCCTCTCACCTACCATCCCTCCTCACCCTCTCACCTACCATTCCCCTCATCCTCTCACCTACCATCCCTCCTCACCCTCTCACCTACCATCCTACCCCCTCACCCTCAACCAGATTGCGAATTATACAATGACAATCGGGGGGGGGTCAACTTCTTCTCCAGGGTGTAAAGTAATATTTACGATTAGAGGTAAGAACGATATATAACTGTATCGACCTCCCTGACCTGTTTTAACCTCTTTTGGGGGGGTCCAAGTCTTAATTAGGGGGTTCAAACCCCCCCAAGCCCCCCCGTAATTCGAGCCCTCAACCCTGCAACGCAACCAGTTCAACTTCTCCCTACCCACAAGTTCAAACTGAGGTCATCGAAAAGTACTGTCGATTTGAGACCCATGCTCACCGTCAACAGGCTTCCATCCAAAACACTAAAACTGAAGTCCTGCTTGTAGTTCACATCCACTGCCTTTCCCAGGCTTTCCTAAAGAGAACTCCAGCCAGGTACCAAACCACGGTTCAGCTTGGAGAACACATCAACACGAGTGTGGCTCAAAGTTGAGCGAGCCGTATGTCACCCGGTATGTCATGCTAACCCTGGTAGTGACTAGCATACCTTGGCCCCAGCAATGCAGACAGGCCCAGATATCCTGCTGCTGCTGGCCACACTCCTGGGAGTCCTGGAAGGATTTCCTGGATGGGGTTAAGCTTGATTTTGTGCTCAGACAGTCATGCATGAGTAAGAAAGTGCTACACAATACCCGAGAAGTGCTACACAATACCCGAGAGCTATGAAAAGAATATCCACGGTCAAATTCTTGACATTAAGGGATTGAGCAATTTTTCTTTTCCGCCATTCCCCTTTGAAAATACCTTAAATATATTTACTTTTTGAAAGCCAGGACACAATAACTAAACATTTTACAGTATCAATACCCAATCTAGTCCTGGTTATTCCTCTTTAAAAACACATATCAACAAGGTCAATCTATAACTCTTCGACTAGCTGGTGTCCTCAGAGGGATGTGAGTCTCACGGATACCTCTCAGATCTCTCTTTCTTGTTAAGTTTCTGTAGCAAACCTGAAGGCGAGGAGGCGACATAGCCTGTAAACAACAGCCCAGAAACTGCATCAACAGATGGGCCATGCTGAACCAGCAAACCCTCGGTGCTGCAACAGTAAACATAGATCCTGTGTTGTGGCTTCTGCTACCTAGCATTCGGGTCTCCATATAGTATGCTGCCAGCAGCGACATGGTTAAGGCTGAATGACACCATTTTGGTCAATGGCCCTTGACCGACATAAAGAAGCAGTAGAAAAGCATGTTCGGTTGTTTATCCTGTAAACACATTACTGCCCACTGCACACGCCCACAGATTTGAGGGCAACAATTATGCGTAATTGAAAAGAGAAACATGCGGAATAATAAAATGTAAAGTAATTAAATACAAACACAGACCTATAAGAAAAACAAGCCCAAGCATTTGAGCTACAATTTACGGTAACTACTTTATTCTTATGGATTTAAATGATAGCTTAATTCAGACCACAGCGAAGGCAACTGTAAATCCTGATCTGTGTGAAGGTTTGCTGCAATTCCTCCAGAATGGTAAATATTGATCAGAGTGATTTCCCTGGGTGCGGGGGAGTAAGAAGCATCACTCAATACACTGCCGAGTAAGGGAAAACAGGAAATGTTACTGCAGAATCTGCCATTTTCCATGCAAAGTTGAATGGCTCCTTCTGTACTGCCTATGTGGAGGAGTGCTTTCGCTGGCTCGGTGAAAGGGCTCTTCATCATTACCTAGGAGCCAGTGGGGGGAGCTTTGATGTTGATTTTACATTATTAATTTGAGACACGCAAGGTCGTAGGGGGCTGATAACCATGGGAACCACTTGTTATCTTAACACAGTTGTCAAGCTGCATCTGCATTGACTGATCGGTCAGTGATTGATAACGCCGTGCAGTGCTTAGGAAAGTTTCCTCGTGGTTAGGCATACGCGTTGCCACAACCGACGCAAATCCATCTCACTAACCGAAAATTCCCAAATGAATAACTGAATTCCGAAAGAACGTTTTACGTTTGCTCCACCTACAAGCAACAGCAGAACCATCCTCTTAGGCGCTGTTAATCTATTAGAACATACAAAACATACCCTATAAATTATCTAAACATCCAATAGTTTCCTGCTAAGAACAATCCCCCCCCCAAAAAAAAATCACACACCCTGTATGAAAGAAGGCGCTACACAGAAAATAAACAGAACGAAAACCCCTGTGAAACGGAGAAACAAAGGGTCTGAATCGTGCCCAGCTGGCAGCAGATGAACTCTTCTGGAGAGGGAGCAGCCGATCCAGGGCGCCCCGAGGTCCGGGCTGGAGCCAGGGCCGTAAACAGCTTTTATCAGCAATAATGATGGCATAATCCCAGCTAAAGAGGAAAGTAGCATATGGCGTAAGGCTTACAACTGCAGTCCCAACAAAGCAGGGGGGATTTTCATTACAATGTCCACTTGAAGGAGGTTCTGCCAATGTGTTGTGTTTCTTACAGGTTATAATCTACCCCTGTTACAGGAACAGGACTCTGGGGAGTTTCACTGTAATGAAGATAATTTTAGTCAAGATAATGACTGTGAAAAAAAAAGTCTACGCAATTATCACTAGTCCCTGTGACAGAATAACTATAGTGGCTATATTAGTGTCTTACACCTTCCTCTTTGCCCACACTACCAAGGCCTTCAGACAGATCTTTTAGTGGAATAATGTGTCGCTGCCAAGATGGTCTCCAGACTGACTTCAACCTCCTTCATTGATTTCTCTCCAAGCTCAGACCATTCATTGTTTGTGACATCTTTCTGTCGGCTCTTTAACACCCTTCAACCAAATCAATTTCATATTTCTGCCAATGCCTCGCAAGGGGATGAGCAGGATGGAAACGGACTTCACATGATTTAGGAGGTCAATTTTCTGCTACAGTTTTATCTGTGGTTTTCACAAGGCTTATGAAGCTGGCATTGTGTTTATTTAAGGACATGTAATGGACAAGGAGAGACACTGTCACTGTTCACTAGGAGCTACAGTCATTTTAACCATTTCTAAACAAAGGAGATAAAAACTAAGACAAAAAATATCTATATTTGTACTGGAAGACAATTTATGTAGCCTATGTTTTAAGCAACTGAAACAATTAGGCAATAAGGACATAAAAAAAGAAGATTGCATACATGCATGAATGAAAATGTGTTCCCCAGAGCTCTGTCATTGTCTTTTTTACCCTCAGAATGTTCTCGCTACACCGGCTCTTCCTACTATTAACTCAGTATTCAACACCAACAATGACCACAATAACAGCAGAAACCGACCTTGACTTTCCAGCTGAAATCTAAGAGTACCATTTGATACCAGTGTGACCCGTGCTGTAATGAGATGAATATTCTCTATTTAGCGTGGACAGCTTCAGGACAAATTCAGTGGGGAGGGCCGCCCGTGAGAGCTACATGCTGGTCACTCTTAGTTGTCAAGGTTGATTTATTGCCTCCTAGCTGTTCAATTTCACATTTTGTCCTCGTCATATCCTCGACTCGTGATCATTCTGCACTGACCCTTGTAGGGCAGGCAGGGAATATTGATAAAACAATTATCTGCTCGCCGTTCATTTGATTTTCCATTTCAATTACGGATTGGACGAGGCAAAAAGAAAAAGATTGCAGCATTGATTTTTTCTCCTACCTTACAACAGGAAGGAGGCAGCCTTTGATGGGATGGTTTGCTGACATGAAATGGAGGCAGGAGCAGAACTGCTCAGTAGATTAAGGCCTGCTGCTTCTGCCTGCTCTCCACAATAGCAACAACTCTACTTCATAGTATTGGTATTAACAGCATTTTTTTTATGCTAACATTTGGTAATAATAGACTAATAAAAGACTATTTTTAACCCAAAACAACATGAGATGTATTATAAGATAATACCCAAGACATACATGTCCTTGTGTACCACACCAATAGTACACACAGAGTACAATCCTAATACATATCCGGATCTCCACCATCCAGCTTCCAGACCAGACTAATCCCCAGCTACACAGTGTGACGCTGGGTTTCAGTCCGGTTCCTCCCCCGGCAGAGTGCCCTCATCAGCAGGTTCATATCTGATGACTCCAGGGCTCTGGGCACGGTGACACCCCCTGCTGACCTGAGGTAACATCCATGCCTCGTCCTCTGGGGACCACAGGTCCATGAGGTCAGAGCCGTTTGTCAGTGACACTATTCCATCCTCCACCCTGTCCTGACGGTCTGCCAGTGTCTATTTGTCACTCATAAATGACAACAGGGCTGCATCATGTATGTGTGTTTGGGGGGGGGGGGTCCTCCTCCCTTCACCACACCGGCCCCCGCCCACAACTAGACCACTAGCTGAGCTCTCCTCTGTCAGCTTGTTGTGCATCTTTCAGGGATAGTCGGACACCACCATCAACACAGATCACTGGAGATCACCAAGGGGAGCACAGTGAAACATGGACTGATCTGAACGCACGCAGACTGAAACCTGGACACGTCGAAGCATCTGCCCTCCCCTGTGAGGCACAGTAACCTCCATCCAGCCGGAAGGGAGAAGAGTGATGCGTGAGGGGGAGAGACGTGTGTATCAAGAGTGGTGAGCAGGGCATGTCAAATGACTTCATTACCATATAAAGTAAATAGATTCTTCTGTAAATGATTTGGAACATTGGTAATGGGACCTGACCTAATGGGAATCCAGCTAAAACAGCCTTCTGGGAGCCTGGGAAAATCTGCCTCAGAGAGGAGCCGGCGGCAGGCCAAGACCCTGGGTAGAGGGGGGGCGGGGAGGGGGGGGCGGGGAGGGGGGGCGGGTGCAAGGCTTCACAGAGATGATGGCAGGGGGGTGTGAGAGAAAAAGGAGAAAGAGAGAGAGAGACGCAAAAGAGAAAGGGAACGAGAAAGAACGTGGGAGAAGGAGGGGGAGAGAAGGAGAGAGAGAATAGAAGAGAGAGAATGAGTGAGAGGGAGAGGAGAGAGAGAGGAGAGATAGAATAGAAGAGAGAGAGAGAGTGAGAGAAGGGAGAGCGAGTGAGCATGAGAAAGTCGGGGGTGGGGAGGGGGGGGGGGCTTGGACTTCTACAGGAATCTTCACCCATGGATGATGTTAAGAACCAGCGTCGAGCATAATCGCGTAAAAGCGCTGAGGACTTGAAAGGGGCCGATGATAATGCTATTGCTGACCAGTGATCCAGCACGATCACAGGCAGCGGCGGCGGCAGCAGCAAGGCACCCAGCGCCGCTTGGCCTCCTCGACCACGCTCCGCTCCGGTGCACACCGTGGCTCCGAGGGGAACTCACATGGCTGACCTTAAGGAAGTTTGGCTTTGATCAAAGTTTAGCGCTAGCATGATTGGGCTGCCTGCTGAAGATCAGGGGATCAGAGGGGGCTCGATGCCTGGGAGAAGAGGAGCTGGCACAGATCGGCTCCCAGGGCCACAGTCCGACCCTTCCAAAACAGGATTATGCAGGGCAATTAAGGTAATGAAGTGGCTAATGTAACGACGTATAAAGATCCTCTTCATCCCCGTCCTCTGACACAGCTCTCCTGTTTCCTGTGTCAGGTCTACCTGTCGTAACACAGCCCACACAGGCCAGCTAAAGGTTGTCCTCGCCTTGTGCTGCCTCGTCAAGTTGACATGGCTAGCCTGGTACGTACTATAACACAGGAAATGACATCACAAGCACTCCAGCACAACTGAAGACATTGTGGCTCGTGGCAATGGCAGCTCCCAGATCAGTCGACGAGAGGCGTAGGAAGAGAGGAAGAGCAGACAGAGACAGGGAGACAGAGGCGTGAAGGACCGAGACAGTGGTTTAGGACTGTGTGTGTGAGTGTGTGTGTCTGTGTGTGTCAGAGGTAGAAAGAGAGTGAAATATAGATATCTGTGTTCATCTGCGGCGAGTGCTTTGGCTCACGCAACCCATCCCACCTCCCAACCCATCAGGCCTCCACTTGTCTGGCCGTTCCCTTTTCATTTGAACACATTTTCTAGCCCCAAATTTCACTTCAATCTCACCTCATCTCTCCATACTACATTAACCCCTGGCAATTGCCTTCCAAATGACCCCATTAAGCCGTAATTGCCTCAGCAGGCCTGCTCCCTCGCTTGTAATTCAGTGCAGCTCGCCCACCAGACGTTCCCCCGCCATTGTTTCATGTTCTGGCGCCCATCATCCAGTTCTGCCACTGCACCCCCCCCCCCCCCATCCCCCTCCCCCCCCCCTCTCCTATCGTGGCCGGAGCCGTGCTACTCGCCGCTAACGCCGCCAACACCCCCCACCCCCCACCCCCCCCCATCCAGACCTCCGCTGTGGGCTCCCGCACCAGACTCCAGTCTCTCTTTTCCTCTTGGCTGGCCATGCTCACAGCCCCGTTCAGAACCTCGCCGGCAATACGGTGACCACTAATACCTGCATCCACCATACGCTATGCTAATACCTGCCAAATTCATCTGAACTTTCACTATTATTCCTCCAGGGTGCATGCCGGCAGTGGATTGGCAAACAGTGCAGGTTTGCTGTCTTCAACATTAATCAGGATAGTGTTGGTTTTATGTTTCATTCTGTATTAATCACGATGGTGTTTGGTATTATTTTGCCTTTGGTATAAATCCGGACAGTGTTTGGTATGAGTGCAGCCAATGTTGACACTTGCCACGGCACCTCCAAACATCCCCTCACCTCTCCTGTTCCCACCTGGGAGCTGTTGTCAGAACTGCTCAACTTTTTGACGAGGGCCTCCATGGGTAACTAACGTGCAGATGCAGATGGGTGTGGGAAGCGATCCTGACACTGATGTATTGCAACTGGTTGCAGGTGTCAAAAGAGAAGAGAGAGGCTTGGCCAGCCATCGATGTGCATGTGTGATGTGTGTGTGTGTCTGTGTGTGTGTGTGTGTGTGTGTGTGTGTGTTGGGGTTACCCTCAGGGAGAGGGGTGGGGGGGATAGCACTGATACCCATTTACCATTCCTGTCCCTCCCCTCTCAGGCACCATGTCCACGATGCCTCCCCTAACAGGTTCATTACCCCATCAAAGCCCTCCTCTCCTCCATCCCTCCCTGCTCCTCTCTGCTCATCTCCCTCTGCTTTGCTCTCCTCCCTCTCTCCTGCTCTCCTCTCCTCCCTCTCCTCCTCCTCTCCCTCTCTCTTGCCTCTCAGGATATTTATCTAGTTGTACTTTTAGTCATAACAAAAAATGCAAGAATGTTGACCTCAATATGGTAACAGCTAAGGATGGATATTCTTAAATATTTAGCACCACTAAAACAATAAAACAAGGGTACTTTAAGGACACATAAACATTCTACCTAAACACACAAGCCTTCATAATGCTTTACATCTCTTTGATTCTCTCATTCTACACGTTGATTTGAATTCATGAATTCCTAGGCAAATGTTCCCTCGGAATATCAAGGTGTTTTTGTTGCAAAGCTCTAACTGATCCGGTGGGATTTGGTTCCAACAGCCTGTCTCTCCCTCGCCTTTCAACACAAAACTCTGCGCTCCAATCAAAATAGACCACCAGGGACCCCCCACCCCCCTCAGTGCTGTGATACCTGCCTCCCTGCCACAGCTCGTATAGTTATGAAAGAGCATGTATGGTACTGTTAGCAGAGAACAAAGGCCTTCCCTGTATTCATACAGTACTGCACAGCGTTAATGCATCTGAAGCCTTCAGTTTTTACCTCTCCTTTGCAAAATAGATGAAGGCTGAGAAACTAAAGGGGTTAACAAGGTCTCACCAATCATCTTTACTGATGCACTGAGGATCCAGCACGACACAATTGAGTCGTTTGTTATTCGCAAAAGGCTTTTTCTAAGATAATTATGTATTATGCTAATAATTCGATGTATGTCATTACCTACAGTTTCATTGATTGATATAAATAACATGGATCACCAATACAGGTGACTTTGGAGTGATGATCATAAACAGTTTATCCTTATACATTTATACCAGTACATCCTTCCAAGTTAAACAATAATTATACAGTCTGAAATAACATGTCTTCTGACATTTTTGTACGATTTTCTTTGAAGCTCTGTAAAATTGTGTTCATTTTTAATTAATTCTTAATTAAAATATATTACCCCACAGTTTCTTCCCATCTCTCCTGATGTTCTAACATAATCAATTCAGAACCATTAATTAAAAGCTTTCGTCTCTCATCCTTAAAATCATAATGAGGCCTATTTTTCATTAACAACCTATAAGAGACTAAATAACAACGCAGGGGAGAATGGATGGCACTGGGGTAAAATGTGTCCTTTCTAGTTTCTGTAGACCTTTATCTCTGATATGGTGTGTAACTGAATGCTGTTGCTCTAAGCAGGAGTGAATCCTCACTGATTGATATGGGTCCTTTCCACAAAAAGATTGTAAATATTTATCTGGAAGTAAAAACTGAAAATATACAGTGTACAGCATACTGTCCAAATCTATTCAATAACAATCAAGCCAGTTCATATAAGCTAGTTTCATGTATTCTATACAACATATGTATATGTAATTGTCGCTTACAGATAATAACTAATGAGATAAAACATGTTTTATTATTTGTAATTTTTTACTAAAAACCCTTATTTAAATATACCATAGTATTTAGACAATTCTGAAATTAATAAGCAAACTTAGGTTCATAGTGATTGATGGACAACTACTAGCTAATATGCTTCAGATAATAAATTTGGCAACCGCCAGTGCAGATAAGGCAGACAAGCCTATTGTTTTATACATTATCAACATTTTGTCATTATTTTAATTCATTATTACAAGTAATAGAAATTAATGCATCTGTGTAATAGGGAACTCCAGAACCATAATTATCCTGCTTTTAAAAAAAAGGCCTCCACGTAAAAAAAAAAATCCCTCCAACTCGAGCTCTCTCTTAAGGAAGCGTAATAAGATCAGGTAATGATAGGTTCTGTTACCGGGACGACGAGGCGCATATACAGATTTTTCTCGTCCTTCTCTCTCAGGTGCTCCAGCGCTGCCTGTCAGGGCATCGTGTCTGGGTCTTCCACACGCCTGATCGAAATCGCTGCACTCTGTGTTTCAGCGGGCTGACAGCAATTTATTTGAATGTTTTGTCACACCGGAGCTGCATTTGTGTGGGTTGCCTGCCGAGGTGGCAACTGCTTGTAGCTTTCTGACACGCATGCAGGCCATTTCAACACCCCACAAACACACACACACACACACACACACACACACACATGCCAACACTATAGGCAATTAAAAAAAGCGGAATGCTAAAACCGGTTCCTAAATCAAGCTTTGGTAAATAAGTACACAGTAGGTGTACAAGCCAACGAGAAGCTTCTCATTAATATTCAACACCTCATAAAGCATGTGAGCCTGGGGCTGTTAGCATTGTACACCTTACGAAAATGTACATCTTCATTTACACCTTCAGTCCGTACAGGTCTGTAGAAGATAAAACATCTGTGCAGTGACCTCGACCATTATGCTGCAGACAGTCAGCAGACCAGCGGCTGCTCTGCTCCTCAGGTTTGGAAATATGAGGCCAATGCCAGTAGCCGGCCCATAAGGCCATGCCCATGTCATTATGAAAACATACACCATGGATATACAGGAAATACATCTCGAGAAATGATTTATTTACAGTCGGAGCTGAAGAAATGTCGTGTCTGTCAAGCTACAGTAAGGTATGTCACTGCTGCATACATACTGTACAACTCCTTATAATAGGAAACTTAGAATATTCAGGAAGTTAATGAAATCCTCTAAAAGACAGGAACTCTATTTTTACTCTGTTATAATTAAAGTACTGCGCAGTTATAATTTACAGCCCTCGCTTAATTGCAAGGGAAAAGGTCTGAGAGGAGATTAAAATTTGTGTGTATGTCTGTGCACGTGTGTGTGTGTGCACATCTGCGTCTGTGTGTGTACGTGTGTGTGTGTGTGTAGCAAAGATTTCTATGCATCTAAACAACAGAATCATATCTTTTAGCATCAGGGAATCAATCAAAGATTAGGTAATAAAACATGTACTGTCCTATTTTTTTCTTCTACCAGGGCCTTTGACAAATTGAGAGCAATCCAAAATCTCCATGAATCACTATTAAAGACATGTATATCATCACCAACGCATATATCTTCCCTATCCTGACCCGTAGACTAATGAGAAAAGGCCTAGAATATCTTGTCTGATTAATTAATTCAAAATGTCGGCTGTTATTCAAATGTGAGGCTGGTGTTATGTGAATAACACTTGACAGCCACGCCTGAAGAAATCATTTCTGTTTTGTGAGGCTCCTACTGCATTACTGATGATGCTTTATGGAAATGTTAGAAGCCAGGAGTATTTTTCTCCCTCCGCGCCGGCCCTCCTCCCCATGTCTCCCACCTCCCCAGTCCTGATAGCTGGGAGACGTGCTTTCATTACTCCAGCCTGCTCACAATTAGGGCTGTTAGCCGTTCTTGCATCTGTCCTGCGTGTTTGTTCCTCAGCCAGAGCAGAACCGCAGGCCAGCGCTCCAGCTCTGCAGGAGACATGCTAACAGAGAGCTAGGTCAGGGTTTGTAGGTCTGCATGCCACTGACACACACACACACACTGTTGCCAAAGTGACACACACTGTTTGGCTTTCCCACGTTCATATAGCTCGAGCCCACTTCATCTTTATCACTCCCCACGCCACACACTACTAATCAATGTTACTATCCACTTCTGGCTCAGAGTCCCTCGCATCGCTTGTTCTTACCCGGCATACTTAATCATGTGCCTGCAAAATTATTACAGGTGTGCAGGCAAGAACAGTAAAACGGCCCATTCTTTGATATTATACTTTTTTCTTGAGGCCTAGATTCCTGAGGCAGCGGTGAGGGTCGGGGGAGAAGACGAATGGGTTGGAGGAGGAGGGATGCAGGACTGGAAGCCTGTGGGCCTGCCTGGTGCAGACCACTCCATCGCTGCCCTCATCAAGCATGGATTCTAATCAGGGCTCGGGAGATATAAGGCGCTCAGTCATTAAATAAATTAACTCTGCCACTCCATGCTCTCCTTCAACACCCCAGAGAGGCCCGGCCGTGATCTGCATACTTACACAGGCATCGGGAGGCCCGCGCCTTCACTCTACCACCTGACAGAGCTCATACACACACACACACAGTCACACACACGGTTACACACACACACACTGTATATACACAAACATAGACACACGTGAATGCACACACACACACACACACACAAACACACACCAACCACCAGCACTATCAGAGTGGCTATTTTTCATTATTTAGAGAAGGATGAGAGCCACGCCTTGTGTCCTAACCCAGCTACGCTCCAATTTGCATGGGAAGCTTCTCACTTTACGTAATTGTATTAAAAACCCTAAAAGCAGACAAAGACAAAGGGCATTTACTGTGCAGAATATCAACTGGGATATCCGGTTGAAATCGCCACGTTATGTATCTTTAAGGTGCAAGCAACAGACAAAGGAAAAGAAAACACAGCCGGTTGGCAGTCATCGTGGAGAGACGTGGAAGATGAAGGTTGGAGAGTCAGACTGTTGCCACTCACCGAGAGGAACGACTTGAAGTCAGATGTCTCAGTGTGGCGGCCCAGATCACTGACACACACAATCAAAGCCAAAAACACTCCTCCTACAGCAGGTGACACTGCACCAGGCTTACGAGGGGGAAACCGATTCGCTGTTTCCAAATGTGATATCTGAGCTCTCACACGGTCTCTCACACAGTGCAGGCCTAACACACATCAGTCACCGTGACAACAGAGGTGCTGCAGATCTGAGGGGCAGGGGAAAGGTAAATACTCCATGTCAGCATAAAAGCCACTGTCAAAACTCACAATCTGAATTTCCGCGGCTTTGTGCGGAGACTAATGTCTTTCAAAAGCCTGGCCATACACGGTGTCTGGTAACGCTGCAATTCTCCATTACCCAGAAATGAAATACCTGGTAAAGGTGGAAGTGATATTAGTGAAAGTAAGGAGAGAGCAGACGGGTCAGGGGGTCTGTGGCAGACCCAATTAAATATTCATGTGTCTCGCAGAACACAGCAGATACAGATCATTATCACGGCAGCTGCACACCTCTCGCTGTTAGCACCTCTGTTCTCCTATTGCTCTACCTATCAGGAATGAAATGAATTCGACACAAATATCGGTTTATATTCTTTGTTTGAGTGGCAAACTGGCTTTTTGTAGTTGTTGTTGTTGTTGTTGAACTCCCACAAGCAGCAACATGAGCGAGATACCCCAACACGTGAGGACCCAGCCCCATCTTAAATTCACTACAAGCAACGAACAACCCAATCCTCCCTCCTTCTCGGGGTGAAGGAGAGAGAGACAAGCCCAGCAGTACTCTGGATGACCTCCACTTTCTATGGAGAAGAGGAACCAGCCCTTTTCTGCTTTTCAATCCCCCCCCCCCCGTCAAAGAGGAGCGAAAAGGAAGGGACCAGCGTTGCCCAAGTCGCCGTCATCAATCACGTCTTCCTGGGAGCAAGCGCGTATTAATTTCTGTCAGCCTAAACATCGCGGCGTATTGTTGTGGCGCGGCACGGTCCTCGTTCACCAGCAGGCGCGGGCAGCTCCTCCTGGCTGCAGCATGCCAGGACCGACACGGATGCGCTCCCCAGCCAGAGGGCCATCCTCCCTGGGGCTCCGACACCAATTAAGCCGTCTCTCCGAGAGACAAAACCCAGGAGCCGGGCCTCTCTGTCGTAACACGAGCCGGCACCCGGGCGGCTGGGCACTGGCCATCTCTCTCCATGGCTTCAGACATACAAACTAACTTCAAGGTCTTAGGTAAAGAAAAACAGGGAACATGCGTTCAGTTTAGGCTCGCATTTTTACGTACGGCAGCCCCGGTTAGAACGTTAAGACATGGCTGTGCCCTGTATTGTACTAAGAGCACCCACAGTAAATCAGGTTAGTCAATAGTTACAGTAGCACCTAATTCCCGTATCAGATGACCAGGCTTTTAAAGCATATCCCATTGTAAACATTGATTAAAAACAGCATCAACTGATAAACAATCCCAGAACAACTGAATAGAGTAATGCAGGACGGTCGATATTTGGTAATGGAGCCGAAGCTGGTCATTCGCTTGCTTTTAGACATTTACATCAGATTTTATGTTTTTATAGGTTCCGTTTGGTAGGCAGGGAAATTCTGCCTGTCAGGACAGAACAGAACAACGCTAGGTTTGTTATGAATTAAATATAAGAAATCTTAACACAGCAGCCAATAAGAATTATTTGCCTTATTAAAGCACCAGAAGACGCTGATTAAATTTTCATTGCATTGCCGGCTTTTTTTTTTTCATGTTTCTGCCTTCAATACATCATTCTAATGTAAGAACCGTGTGGAACAAAGGCCCACAGAACAATGAGGAAGGAGACTTAATTTCAAGCGTGCAAATGAGGAGAAGGGAGAATGCAGTATCTTGGTTAAAGAACAAAAACAACAGATTCTACAATAACATACTGGCTTTTCACTATCACTGGCACACACACACACTGTAGAGTGCTAAACACGGTAAAACATTGCTAAATACAGTATCAACCTTAGAAGGTTAACATAAATCAGGAAACTAACAAACACTAAGAATAGGAAAGAGTCACTTGTATGAGTGATCTCTCACGATACGGTATGCTAATTACCAATGTGAAACATTTTTTAAAGTGCCACACACAGAAAGCAAACAAAACAACATTACAATGTATAAAATCCTTTTCTGTGTGGACACTCGATACTGAACAATAAAAAAAAATCAGCCAAGCTAGTTTTTCAGCTTTCAGAGTGTTCAGGGAGTGAGAGAACATCAGGCGTCTGGTGCCCCGTGAGAACACCCCTTCCTTGAAACACTGGAGATAATGACATGGAGAACTATAAATAGCTGTATCATTACTGGGGACTTGCTTTGTTCCAGCCTTTCCATCCAACAGTCTTTACACTAATAACAGCTATATAGGAGGACTGGCCCACGTTCTAATGACGCGACTTTACAACATTAAGACCTGGATCGGAACAGAACGACGACACTTGAAACATCGACGAGCCAAACATCTGCTCCACTTCTTAGTGGTCAGCTCATCTAATCAATATCATGCATCACTCCCTCACACATCAACCCCCTGTAATGTAGTCCCAGCAATGCAATCTAGGGTAAGCTAGTGTAATATATTAATCTGAATGCATCTAAAACTAATTGGTTTTCACATAATAATTTTCTGTCAGTGGCAAGGGTGTCCATGGTGAGCAGGAGTAATTGGATATTTTGCTGTACTATGTACATGTCACAAGCATTGTGGTAGGTGAATGGCTTTTTAAGCTTTTACGCTTGCTGACAAAATTATTGATGACAATGCATCACAAATTGTACTTATGTCATATGTCAAGCGAAAAAAGTATCAAATATTAAAAACAGTCGTAGCTGGAGGAAAACGTTCCTTTTTCAAATGAAATTTTAATGTACCGATACTGAGTGCAATTTGGCAAACCAGCATTGAGTAGCTGACAATTCAAAGGTGATTCTCAAATTCACCAGCCAATCTCTCTCTGGTCTGAGGAGCACACTAGTGTAGTAATCGGTTAGCAGAGAGGAGACATTTTGGTAACAAACACCAGAAGTCTAATGGAGAACCATTCAATAAAATTCCACATTCATGCTGGAATTCAACACATTGTCACGCGTGCTCAGAGGAGTTTTTACTACAGTAATGTCTCTTTTCTGCACACCAGCCGTCAGTAGGGTGGGTGTCAATGTGTGTGTGGTGTGAGTCTGTCATCTGCTTAGCAGTGAGAGAGAGTGTTACACAGAAGTTGGGGAGGGGGGGCCGGGGGGGTGGGGAGGTTACCGCGGAGACAGAAAGAGGCATACTTTAGCTCCGAACTCGTCGATGTCAAACGTGTGAAAAAATGTGTGGTTGACGCAAAGAAGTGTAGAAGTGTTTTCCTAAACCACCGATCAGTTGTTATGTTTCTCTTCTCTGTCTTGAGAGGGCTACTGCACCATGTCTGCCATGCCTAATTAGCAACTAGCATAAACCATGAAAAGAAATTGCAATTAACCTACAAAAATATTGTTGGAGGATGCTAATTGTTATGCCAGTTGCCATAAAGGCTAATTTGCATAACGTATGTGAAAAAAAAAGATGGGCTGTTGTTCACACAGGAGCCTGCGGAAAACGCTCCGAGACATGGAGCAAGAGTCTGTGTGTGTATGTGTGTGTGTGTGTGTGTGATAGGAGGGGAGAATTACAACAGTGGATTACAATACCGAAACACCTCCTTATTGGAATCGCAATCTACAGAGTGACGACACTGTGCTTAGTCAGACAGACTATCGCTTGACACGAAAGCTTCTTCCAAACTGTCAGGCCTGATATGCATTCCTTTCCCACTTCTCCTTCTTTGTCATTTGGTTTCGTAGTCGCGGCTGTGGGGAGAAAAGGATGGGATTTGGGCGCTGCTTAGATAGCGGCCACATCTTCCCAATCCCCCGCTCGCGGTGGAGGAAGTGCTAGTGGCCCTGCCATTGAGCTGTGCAGAACCCACGCTGGGAGAGATTCTTTCTGCCGAGCATTATCTAGTCACTGCAGCCGCGGCACTGGGGCTCTCTCTAACAAAAAGAAGCCCGAGTCAATTGTCTGTCTGTTGAATGGCTTTCTGTTCCCTGGCATATATTCACTGTGGCATTTAGAGCAAATCAACACTAAAACAACCAGAGGCTGAAGAACAAAGCAGTCTTCACAAGTATTGACTTTTGATCTTCTGTCATGGGGAAGATGGTTTCACTCTGAGATCTACTAAATTAAAGTTTAAAAAAATAATTTACGGTAATTTTTTTACAATAACTGAAAAAGTACATATTTTAGTATGCACAAAACAATAATAACAGTAATAATAATAATTCATTATATTACCGTCACCCCAGATTTAGGAGGCTCATTAACTGTTTGTCAGAGTGCACTGAAATTAATGCTCCCTAAAGGTTTCAGAATGCTTACCTCCTCAGTCCTAACTCTATTTACTCAAGGTAATGCTTTTAGTCAACCTTGCATGTGGTTAATTACCTCCTCCTTCTGAAATGTATTTAGCTTGTCCTGTGTCCCAACACAGCCCACAGACACAGAGACAGAAACACTGCAGCCCGTCGAGCGGAGCCATCAGGCTGACATGGAGCCCTGTGTCCAACAGCATACTGAAACACTGGAGCCTTTTCTAATCCACTGCCCTGACCAGTGGATCTGGGCATTTATCAGCCTGAGCCCACGACAGCCCCCAACCTCTGCAGACCACCCGTTCTCCAACTTGACGAGTCAAAGGTCAGCAAAACAACAAGTCAATACGGCAGCCGGGAGGAGAGCTGTACTACTCGGCGTCGGCGGGGGCTAAGCCTCTCTCTGTGCAACACTGTGATTTAGCCTGTAATAGTTTTCTGTAATCTCTTTCTATTGATTAAACCTCACATCAAAGGGGAGTCCTGCTGCAGAACCTCTCTCTTCCTGGTCAGATGTACCGCATGGAAGTAATCTTTCACCTTTGTTATTCTAGCCACTGCTGCTGCTGTTAGGAGCTCTTCCTCCAGGACAGGAAGGGAGAAAGCGGCGAGAGAACACCAGCCCAGTGTGAGGAACCTCTGCAGAACTCATCTGATTAACACACACACCGCATGCTGTTGGTTCACCTGAACACGCCATGGGCCAATATGACAGTATACTGTACTCTGCAGTACTTATCTTTATCTAGCAGGATTTTCTTCATCTAGCTCACGGACAAGCCGGAAGGCAGCCCAGAGATGGCGTGGAGGAAGAAATAGCGCACACATTTCCTCAATTCCAGATATGACCGGCACACAATAAAATATAATACAGGAGAAAAGGATGATAATACGTCTATATCTGCTGGAACAGTACAGTATCTTCTACAGTATCCTCATTTGAATGCAAAACCAAGAGAAACTGAGGAGAGAACCCCTGCTAAAAACACTCAATTTACTGACAGGCAAATGACTTCATGCAGCCACTTAATCTACTTTCTTGCATAATGCTCTCTAATTAGCATATCAAAGTGAATTAATACTTCTAGGGCATTAGCGACTATAAACTCTTCTCTGAGAAAACAACAGGAGTTAGAGGAGAGACCAAAACTTTTAAACGCATCTTAAGGTTGAAAAATATCTCTATTAATCTATAACAATAAGCATCTGTCATCCAATCACACAAATGACGACCAGCTGATCTCACACAGAATTAACCCTCTTCCTCCAGCCAACATCGATTTGTCCATAACATTTTTTTCAATGTTCCATCAGTTTGCAGTTTTCTGTGGAGAGCATGAGCCATCACTATACAGCCAGCATAGCTACGTTTGTTTGCTGGACTGCTGTCAAATTCACGACGGAAAATAATTTCCCCCGGATGGGATCATCACCAGGCTAGAAGAGCTTGGCCTCTGTGCCACTTGAGTGAACATGAAAGGGCTGAAGAGACTCTGTGTGTGATGCTCACAGTGGGCCAGTGAAACATTGCGGTCAACAAGGCCACCAGCCCAACGGAGATCCCACAACGGCAGACAGGGGAAGGCTGTGACTCCCGACCGCAGGTTAACCACACACACACACACACTGAATCTCTCTTGTTTAAACATGCACACATGCACACACAATCAATCTCTCTTACTAAAACACACACACACACATGATCCTGTCTCTCTTCAAACGTAAATGCTAACCATGTTTATTGTCTGTGTTTATGTCGCTACAGTACAAACACATCATGTTTGATGTATTTGAGTCTTATTCCATCGTATTTGCCACTGTTTACAAAATCCCCATGTGTGTAGTGAATTCAAAGTTCTACCTCACCTCTTTGATTTCAAAAGAAAAAACATATTATCACATACTGAATAACCACACAATGTAACTGAAGAAGTCAAACAAAAAGCAAAACTACCGTCAGTATAAAACAGAAGGTTCTCTGATTAGCATGACATCCTTAATGTCCATATTACCTTTCATGAAACCCGTCCTTTGTATTAAAATAAAGGGAAACACTGTAGGCTAACTCAAAATTACAGACTGTAGCTCATCTATTCCAAACTGTCAAACTGTTTCAACTTAAAACCTATATTTCTCAAGATTCAGCATATGAGTTCATCTAAACTGCAAGATTTAAAATTGAGTGCTCAAACTAGGTAGCGTAAAAAATATGCTCCATCGCTCACGATTCGGTTATTCGTTTGGAAAAGGCATTTAAACAAGAGCCATCAGAGAAATTACAGCCGATTACAACAACTGAACTGGTAAACAAGCTTATTTAAATAATTAGCATACTTAAAGACCCTCACGATTTGATTAGATCTTAAACATAATTTTAGATATTAATATGTAATATTGTATCCAGTATGGAGCCATGGTAACATGGGTTCTACAGGTGGTGTTGAAATCGTTTTGAATAAAAGACCCCACACATCCTCAAAATATTCTGAATTCATTTCTGCCTTTTACCTCATCCTACTTCTCACCTTCCCTCTGACAGGCATAAAGAACACCTCAACTAGGCTAGAAATCCAAGCATCCCTTGTCTGCCCCTGTGGACACCTCCTGTGGTCCAGAAGTTCATTAAGTTTTATGATCGTTTCCAAGTCCCCTCTGACTGCAAAGCACACAAAGGCCACAAATCTGGTACAGCATCGTGTGGTATTTGGAAGCAGTAGAAAACAAATTGTAGGCGTTACTATTTGTTTTAGGTTACAGAATTGATATAGGCCTACTATGCACACCAACACAAATGAAAAACTTAGCAGCAGTATTTCCAGGATAGCATTAATCTAATATATAATACATTGCCATTGCCATCAGATTTGACCTGCAGAAACAAGCAGTGGCTAAAGATGAACCGACGCTACCTAACATTCGGAAACGAACCTTTATTATTTTGTAGAATACACTGTTATGATGCGTGGGCATAAGAATATCCATGTTTGCAAACTGTTACGTCCATCAAAATAGTAGGTATATTTGACGAGACCTTACGTTTATGATATTTTTACTCTCAAAGATAGTAGGCTACCCAATCAAAAACATGAGCGACACCAACATTTAGCCTCATGTTAAACCATAACCGACAAAAAAGCCTGCGGCACAATTTGGCCAAATATCTGCCTAACTTTCTATTCATAAGCTTTTTTTTTTTTTTTACACGCTCAAAGCTCTGCATTTCAAAGAACCCAAATGAGAGTTATGCTACTTGATTTGCATAAACTTTATACATTTTTTGTATTACAAAATAATAATTGTAATTGTTTGAAGTTTGAGTTTGTTCCCCCACATTTACATGTGTATTAAATGTGTTCGCGTTAGGATGTACGTCAGCAATGGACTATGTACTACTGCAAATATTCCCGTCGGTTGAAACTAAATTACTTTAATAAATAAAAAAAATCTAAAATTAAGGCGATGAAAAGGCTATGAACTGTCTTTTCGCTGGATTTGAATATATATAGATATTATTTTTACGTATATCGTGTATTGTATAGCATGGTCGCCTGTGTTTAAGGTGCAGAATTTCCTTCACAAGACACGAGGAACGCTGGAGTGGATCCTGCTGAAGCGGCATACGTGCAGGTTGCCTGCTTCTCCGTGACATCGCTTAAACCTTTGCCAAAGACGTTCTGCTCATTTAAAAAGCGATGAACACACTCCACAATTGCACATCAGAACGGCTAAAACAATTTTATAAATTGCCCCGTTTCAGTTCGACCTATCTTAATAATGAGCGTAAACCACGTCTCCCGCTTGACATCCACGAGGTGACTGCCAACGGAGTAAAGATGGCGGTGTGGAAACGCTTGAGCAATACAATCGTTATGTATCTTCTTCATGCAAACCTCTACTTCTGTCAGTTCTTACCTGTTTTTTCTTTGATCTCGCAGAGTACGCTGAAGAGTGCAGGCTTCATTCTGTGGCAGTTCAGTCCATGTTTCCTGTTTCAGTATAAGACAAGAACCAACATTGATATATAGTCACTATAACACAACATTTGTCCAACTTCAAGAAATTAAAAAGAACTGTTTGATTGTTTTGTTCTTTAAACAATAGCTTAAAGCAGGTGTTTTTCATGAGTGTAGCCAGTTGGCATGTAGCTCATATCAAAGTTGAAATTTGGACCTAAACTGGTTTTTCTAATAAATTTCTTTTTGAAAGATGAGCCAACTACTACAGATAGATTTATAAATTAGTTTTTACATGGCTTGTGCTTTTTCACGTTAGGACAAACGGTTCTGATACACTATCCATTAATACAAATGTATCCTAAATATATGTCAAATGTATTATATATCATTAACCTTTATTATTGACTTTATCTCAGGATATAGGCATTATTTTTGCTAATATGCATCAGTCAGCAGGACTCTGGTGCCAAGGAAATCTACATGGACTCATAAAAGCTACCAGGTCTTCCTCTAACTTTTTATGGACTCCACATGCGCCAATACAAGTTTCAAAACTATAGCAAAAAGCTGTCATTATTACTTGTTATAGGCCTGAATGTGAATGACTTTAATGTGAATGTTTCATCCTGGACATTCGGTTCATTAGTTCTTCACACACATGGAACGATTAGTGACCTGCGGACCACAACTGAAAAATTGTGCGTCAACGTTTTGAGGAGCAAATAAAACATATAAATGAACCAACTTTGCTTGCGCCTCGTCCAGACTTTGGTCAGTTATCGTCATAATTTGGTGAAGAATGTCACCAATGTCTTGTTTTCTTCCGTCCCCATCAGTGCCATCATGTCCGTGTGGCGGCGGCAGTGCCATGCCTCCTTGTACCGAGTGGCCAGACAAACTGACACCGCCAAGAGACTGCATGATCCGGGCTTGTTCATCCATAGTAGCCGCAACAGAGTCCATGCACTTGTACTGAGCCACACAAAAGGAAAAACTCATAAACACGAGCAACTACAACATGTGTTGTGAAAAAAGAGATGGTGTAAGAAAAATGTGCGTTTAAACGTATAAAAATATGAATCAGTGACTACCATTGATGATGTCAATATCGTGTCCAAGTAATCGCTTTCTTGCAATACTCTCTATTTACGCACGACCCGCAGAGTGATGATCTGTGAATATAGTCCAAAGATACATAAGCTTTTAATTTTTCAAAACTTCTTTGTCAAAATGACCATCGCTGTCCATCGTATCCTGCACGAATCCTCTTGCCAATTTGTCTTTCTCTGATTTGATGTGGTGAGTACCGACGCACCTCGCTCATCTGCTTATTAACGATCTTCTTTTGCGTTCTCGTACAATTCCTCTTGAAAATGTTCAAATCCCCATCATAAATAACAGCCAACAAAATATCCAATTTGGCAATTTGTTGAAAAGAAAATAGGAAAAATGTACTATTGGCTACTTTAGGTAGAAATAATGTACTTGCCAAGTGTAAATATACTAAAATAATTTCCCAAAGAACACAAAATATCAAAATAAATCATTGGCGGCATCAGTGCCAAATGTACTTATACAAAAATATGAAATGTACAAAAAGTTGATAGCATTAGTGGGAAAATATTAGAAAAAATAACAGCGAGAAAATTAATTAGTCTACAAGCTGTAAAGCGATGCGCAAAAATATCTGCCTGCTGAAATTTATGAGCCCGAGTCTCTGCCTGTGTGTGCTTTATGTTGTTTGATGGCAGCGGTAGTGAGCGATTGACAGTGTGCCAATGCCACTCACTCAGTGCAGACGTGTCAGCGCACGAGCTGTAGAAAAAAAGATAGATACAAAATCGAAATAAAAATGCACGCTCCGCCCTTCAGAGGAGGGGTCTATGTTCTTGTCACTTCTCGCTGGAACACCTAAAACAAAATGCTACAGCAATACTAGGACTGTGATTAAAATGATCAAATAACGGGAGAGTCCCACTTGCCGTATGCCTCAGTCACGCGTGCTCGTGCACCTAAACGCCGTCAGAAACTATTCCACCCATAATATAGATTCACTTAACTCTCAAAAGTAAGTGCATGATCAGAGTTTTATATAGTTTGGTAAAGAACTGATAATGAATTGCACGGGATCTCTCCTTCCCACTACTCCTCTATGGTCGCAACACCAAGCCGAGGCGCACAGAGCAGGCAAGCAGTGACATGTTTATAATATTACAACTAAGCCCCTCCAACCAATCCACTAAGAGTTGGCCTACGATTGACGACGAGTGTATCCAATGGTGGAAGATGCATGGTTCTTAAGCCCACCCACCACATCCCTCTATCATCACCGAGCTTGTACAAAAGCACAGGAACTTCGGATTGGTCGTTGCCACGGGTGACATCCACTGCACGAGCAGGCGGCGCTACCCAGAGCTCCCCTGCAGTTGCTATGGCAGCAGACTAGTTGTTGAGCTGGATACGAGGCAACAAGACCTACACTGGGTCGCATGCACTGTTTAATGATACGATGGCTGCTTGGATCACATCCTAGCTAATAGGGTTACAACAGGAGAGACCTGTTAAGTTGGAATTCATTCAAATCCACAAACCTACCCCTTAGTCTTTGAGCATTAACATCCAATGCATGTGTCTTTGAAGTTATTTAACTCAATCTACAGTATATTTAAGTTTAGGTTATTGTTTAAAAGGGGTTCATATGCCGTAACTTGTTTTCAATACAGAGCTTTAAAATGCACAGTTCATGTCACCGCACCACAATCCTCTTCTAACAAGTGAGAAAGCAGATGCTATCGTTCCCTTCAGCGAGGTGTGTGGCTCTCCTCCTACTTATTCACTTGACCTTGAAGTAGAAGCTCAACACACTCAGGAGTTTAGTGAATGGAAGTCCCAGGACCACTGCATTTATCATGGAAATACTGAGCTGTCAAGTCGCACTGCATACCTGTCAAGCAAGGCTCAAAGGTACAGCTCTGGCGCCTGTCCTCTGGTGCAGTGCATGATTCTTCATTGCATTGCATAGCCTGTTCACCGTCGTGTTCTGCCATGTGTCAACATAATTCATTTCCGTCTGTGACAGTCCCTCCACAATAAGACAGTGGAGATACACCAGTCGGCTTCACCTCTGTTTGTGGAGCCAAGGTTTCTGAGTTGAATAACAGAATGATATGTTACGTCGTGAAACCATATTGATAACATAGATGGAGCTATTACCGTCCCACCTGCCACCCTAGACATGTTATTTCAAACAAAAACTACCATCATTAGCAGTGGAATAAGGACTTACAAAGCAGGGCGCGTTAAGTACCAATGAGTGCAGAGACTGCACTTTGTCATTCTGCTCTTCATTGTGACATCTGAAAAGACCCACAGGTGCCATAGAAAGCAATGTCTGTGTTGTCATATTTCATTTAGGCATCCTTCTGCAAAGCTCTAATTGCCTAATTAGCTTGTTAATTACAAGATTAGTGCATACTGATAGAGTGTCTGGCTCTGTTGTGATGGGAGTAATACAGTTTAAGTGAGGAAGTTATGGGTGTGTGATTTGAAAATTCTGTTGTTCGCCAGGGGTCAGATATTATTAAAGAGTTTAATAAAGTAAAGGGTTCTGGCAGAACTCAGAGTCTTCTCACTCACACAACACGTGATTGATATTTCAGAAAGTGTATTTTTCTTTTTTTTTTTATCTTAAGTGATGTGTTTGTGAGTGATACTGTTAAGGATATATCTGCTGGTCTGAGTGTCGCCTTTCTGCTCCGCTGTTGCCTCGGGAACGCAGAGGAAATGACCAGGCAGATGGTGCCAGAGACGTTATTAACCAAATTACAAACAGCCTTTCATTTGGTTTGTGCACTTGGTTTATTTATTTCCCGGTATTCATCGCATGCGTGCACTTTTCTCTCCATAATTGCTGCACACAGAAGACTAAGGATGAGGCTGATTTGTTTGGAATATCTGTGTCAAGTAGTAAAGGTGAGAAATACATGAACAAGTGTTCTCTCCACCTTTTTGGGTGAAACATACACTGTGTGCCATGAAAAGGTATGTTAGATACATATTCTAGAAACATCAAGTTATCAAATGCAGTACTATTTTGGTCAGACTTGAAATGAACTAGCATCTAACTACATAGCAGTACCTTTTGTAAAAAAAAAAACACACATTGTGTGTACAAAGGAATTGCTATGTGTGTGTAAAGGTAGATAAAGAAAAAAAATAAAGCATCTGTTTTTATATGTTGTTAAAATCCACTCTGTGGTCATTAAGTCACTTCAAGTGCAATCTTAATGTAGGAAGTAAATTAACAAACCATTAAGAATGTTATAAATGCATACAATTAGCATGCAGACATTTATATGACATATTCATGGGACAGCAGTAATTTTTGATAGGGAATTTGCTGCCTCTTTTCTAACGTCAGCTAGGGTGAAGTCTGTTTGAAAAAGAGGTCTCAAGATGTGGCCTGATTTAATGGGTCATTAGAAATGACTAACCTTCTACCGGATCTGGGTTAGAGAGCTTGCTTTTTCCCCCACATGTTTTTTGTTGTTGCAACCCTAGCATTCTGCATTGTCTAACACTTGTCATGCACGGTTATATACCTGAACATCAAAACCAGTTTACTGTCTTCTTTCACAGACACATAGGTGCTAAAATAGGGATTTCTTTTTTGTTACCAGTTTCCGTGGTGTTTTACAGTCGTACAGTATTCCTGAGCCGTACAGAGACTAGATTACACAGTTGGCTCGCATGTCAGATAAAAGACCCTGACCAGGAAGTTCCTCTGAGCCATCAGAAGAGGGAGAAGGACCCTGAGGAGGTGTTTTCTTGGGAAGCCAAGACATATGTGAAAGATCAGGGGTAGGCAGTGAGCATGAGAGGAAGGTGAGAGGTACACAGGTATACTGCACCCCACGATCAATCATACTCTCCTTGTCCTCCCCAGACTCCAGCTGTTACACTGTCTCTACCCAAGGCACCATTCTCTTTGCTTAAAATTATTACACAGGCCATAAACCCTGAAAGTGTTCAGTCTTGTTAATGTGGACCCATGTAGTGGTCTCGGTAACCTTTTCTATTGGCCAGGGGTGTGTTGGACACGGGCCATATATCCTGTCCAGAACAAGATTGAGGTTTGACTTGAGGAGGCGTTTAAGACCTCCAGTTGTAATTTCTACACTCTGAATGTTTGTTACAGTTTCATTGATCCCTAGATTCGATCCCTCGCTTCGAGTCAGAGGATTGCTCGGACGGTTCTCATTTTCACAGTCATGGGATGTCTTAATAAAGGAGAACATAAATGACTTTATGTTGCATATGTAACTGAGGATAATTTGATTTATATTTCGAATTGCTGAATTTTGTAACCAAATATTGTCAGAAGCCTTCTGGTGTTGCAGGGAATTACAGACGTAAAGAGAAAGTTACAAGATATTTGAAACATTTAATGTGAGTTACACACAGACGTTTGACATGGATTAACCAATCAGCTTCTTTGTATAAGAATGGGAAACTTAAATTTAAAAGATAGCTATACTGTATTTCAACCATAGTTATATTACCTTTATTAGAATTAGAGTGAATGTACATTTTGTCTGCATTTCAGCTAACTGATACACAAATAAGCTTATTTTTTTCTTCTTATATATGGAATATGAACAACAAAAATAAAAAAATATGATTTTTTTTTTCTTCATCATGGATTTGTCTGCTACATGAATTAAACATTGTGTAAAGGTCATTGCATGCTGGACCTAAATCACTTCAGCTCCACTGCCCTCCTCTCAACATGGGTATTGACAGCATGCCAGATATGACACCATAATTCAGCCCACTGTGATGGTCACTTGATAAATAGTACCATAAATTGTTGACAAAACAATTTGTGATGTATTATGTTACCGATGGGTTGTACCGCTTATCAAATCAAGTAATCTGGCAGGCCCCTCCATTCATCAGCGCAAAGTAAACATTAGTTTGGACCAGATAGAGATGGCTTGTGTTGCTCACTGAACATGTCCCATACTGTACCACAGATCTGCACATGTTTATGGCTGGATTATTTTTTCTTGTCCTACAGTTACCTGGTCTTGATCTTCATACACTGTTAAAGCATTAGAAAGAACTGTAGAGGCAGTACTTTTATTTTTTAACATCCGTCATCACCATGAAAAGTCCCTCAATTTCATCACGGCTGACGAAGCGGGGATGAGTGGATGGTGGACTGTGTGTTGTGATCAGTCTTATCAGTTGTATTCTTTCATGTGTCTTGCACGGAAAGCTCAAAGGATCGTGAAAACAAGGGAAGAAAGACGTAGAATCTGTGACTGTACGACGCTCGTCCCAATCAGGACTGTCTCTGCACCAAGGTACGACGTGAAACATGTTTAAAGCAATTTCTTTACTTTTAAAACTTCTATCGACTTGAGTCATACTGTGGAGTTGAACTGTCCATCGCCGCCGCACTTCAAACTCCCTCTCTGCACACATTCCTGTCAGGTTAGCTCGACTGGATTCTTTGTGAGTAACTCATTAATGTGAGATATTTACAATATTTGTGAAGCACTCTAAAGCCATACGGCCCGTGTGAGTTTCCAATGCTGGAATATTTGATCTTGAATAAATCCCATTGCTCAATAGCGGTTTCAAGCACTTGATCAAGGAACAATGCCAGCATCATGTGTCTCCTTTAGCTTTGATAGCAGTTTGCTGTCCGTCCTTTTCCTGACAGTATATTCTTGGCTGGCAGTGAGTGACCTGTGGGTTTCAAAGACACATTGAAGCACTGCAAATAATATGTCCATCATGGAGACCAATGTCTATGAGTATCTATCCACAACATTTCAAAAACTCCTTTAATGATTTCTCATTAATTGGCACAATGAACCCTGCTTTTTTCAACCTTGCTTTTAATCTAACACACACACATACATACAGACACACACACACACACACACACACACACATGCACACCATTTCCTTCCTCTGAAAAATATTCCCAGTTTCATTCTTTGTCTTGGTTTTAGTGCAACCTTGTTAGAAAAAGTGATCAGAAGACCTATTGGTCTGTGATAATTAGTATCCAGCAATAGGGCCAAGGGGATTTATGGAAGGGGTCACTATGACAACCATAAGTCTTACTTAGGCTTCTAGTTAAAGTCACACAACCTTGAGAGAGAGGGAAACAGAAATGATCCCAGTGTGCATTTCACCTCGATTAATTAAAAACGCAATTACGACGTATTTCTAAGGAGACAAATAAAAATGGAGGTTTGGAGTAATGTGTTCCTTCCACTATCTTAAACATTAAGAAAACGTTCACTTAACGCGCAAGACACTGGTGTAATTTGTTAGCTGGTGATGTCATAATGGCTATTATTATTTTTCTTCTTCAGGCATTATGCGAATTACATAGTGGAAATTGCTGATCTGAAAGCTTTGCAGTGCTCCACTGTTATTATGGATGGTTTATGTGCTGTTTTCAGCATGGATGGTTTATGTGCTGGGGGTCAGGTGGCTGAGCGGTGAGGGAGTCGGGCTAGTAATCAGAAGGTTGCCAGTTCGATTCCCGGCCATGCAAAATGACGTTGTGTCCTTGGGCAAGGCACTTCACCCTACTTGCCTTGGGGGGAATGTCCCTGTACTTACTTTAAGTCGCTCTGGATAAGAGCGTCTGCTAAATGACTAAATGTTAAAAATTAAAAATGTTTTCAAAAGGCGGGCGGGTGGCTTTTTAGCTTGAACAACAGATGGGAGGTGAAGGTAGAGGACATACTGTGGGAGAACTAGGCGATGGCAAGAGAGAAGCAAAGGACACCATCCAAACTTAGTTTTTTCCTGACGTGATGAGAAAGTTTGAAATGCCAGTGATTCTGGTGCCTTCATTCCCTGGCTGTCTTTAGTCCTAGTTTTCAATTAGGTTTTAAAAACCTTCAAGCACAGAATTTCAGCTTTAAACACATGCAGCTAAGTCTTATGGTTCAGACACTTCACAGTTGTATGTATGATGAGGGTACAGTCATGTTTTGTGGAGTTTGTTGACTACTTTCAGTGAGCTGTTATAGAAACATAAACATGAGATGAAAAGGGCTTGTTTTACGTTGGCTGTTGGTTGGTGAATGTGATTGATAAAAAGATCACTTGAGACGAAATGTAATTATATTACGATAGTACTCTGGATAAGAGCGTCTGCTAAATGACTACATGTAATCACTCCCCAGTATTCAGAAAAATAAAGTACTCTTGTTGTGCTTGAAATAAATAACAATGTCCATGCAGCAAGACATAGTCCACTTAATAATTGTATTGACAGTGATTATTTTCATTTTATTCTGTACATTTGCCTAGTGTGGCATATCCTTCATTAGGGTTCAGCATTAAATTAAACCAGAACTAGTTTCCAATAGTAATTAACTTGAGTATATTGGCCTGCCATTATTCACATTAAAGTAACCTTTTAATAGCAAAGCCTCTAACTCCATTGCAGGTAATGACGTTAAGGAGCCCGTATTAAAAGAGAGATGGTAATGAGCTTTAATAAAGCAGAACAACTTTGAAATGAAGAGCGCTTTCAATAGAAAGGGATAGAAGGATTGGACTGGTGATTCCATTAACAAGACTAATGACTCTTTATCAGCCCTCTTATGTGTACATGAAGTTAACATTAACAATGATTGAGGATGGATCTTGGTGAAAAGAGAGGATTTTTCAAAGCTCTTTAAATAATCAGATAAGAGAAAATTAACTCACGTAATTTCAATGCCTGAGAATTGATAACGCAGTTCTTATGACCTGGGAGCAGCAGAGTGGAACAAAACTCTCCTTCAGCACTTATGGACTGTCACAATACAGTACTTCTGTAATTACAAAATGAATCTTGCTCATTATACTTGGAAAGGTACCAGATGAAAGGAAGTAGATTAAGCTAGTGTATCACAGGGGGAAACTTCGAACACAAAAAAAGTCAATGACATATCGGCTGTGTAACACATGCCACGTTTGATTGTCACTGTCCTTCTCTTTTTCAGTCAACTTTTCGTAATTGACGGAAATAATAATTGTATGATTATGAGATGAGAACACATGTATAACCATGACCAACATACAATGTACATATGCAGTAGTACATTGTACGATTGTACAATTCAATGGAAGAAATAATTCAAAATACATGTTTTTGTTCATTGTAGTTCCTGGATGAATAGGACGGATGAAAAAAAATAAAAATAAAAAATAATCTATGAAATATACAAATTCATGTCTACAATATACAGATTGATCCAAGAATAAAGGAAGACAAAGAATGCAAGGGGACAATGAGAGGACTGGAAAGAAAAGAAGTATAGTAATTAAATCCATCTTTTTAGAGCAGCTGGAACTGGATTCCAGCTGACACCAGCACCTGGCTGTGCGGCAGAGGCAGCCTGGGGCTGGCGCATAGGCCCCCCCGCCTTGTACACCCATACCCCCCGCCCCGTACCCCCCACACCCTACCTCCCCTACTCGCCCCCCACGTGCTCCCCAGATCCCCCCACAACGCCCACCCCCCCACCCCGGGCTCGTTGGATCTCGCTCTGCCGCCCCCCCTCCCCGTCCCCCTCACCCACAGACAGTGCGAGTATCACCGCGGTGACGTTCACAGACTAATTAAAGGGATGATTTGTGAAACGCCATCTTTTTATTTAATTAATCACCAACACAAAGCCATAAAACCCATCATTTAAAAATATTCTTGTTAGTTTGCCATGCGCCTAATAGATTATGCTACATTAAAGGAGTGACATGGTGATGTATTTTAAAACGTGGAGCCTGAAAGGCCTGGCAAAGTTCCCAATAACTTTAGGCCCTGCCAATCTATTTGGTGTGTCAGCATTAACAATATATTACAAATGATTCCCACCACCTATTAGTGAAGACACCTTCCTCTTTCCCCCTCCTTTTGTGTTTCACTATACAGTTTGTTACAGAAGTCAAACATCTCAATGAATGACTACAATGAATGACTAAGTGGTTCTTATCTTCAACTTCTCCTCCTATACTTGACGTGTATTGATTAGTAGTGAAAAATGTGTTTATTTGGAAGATATATAACATGAACTAATCTTGTCTGTTTTTAAATGGTAGACATGAAAAAGGGAGAGGTTTGGCTAAAATGGTTTTTAAGACACTGAGAGACTCCACTTCAGATGTTATTAACAGTAACTGATGTTGATTTGTCCATTAATATTTAATATTTACACATAGATCAGAATGTTAATTCAACATTTGATAAAATGTCTCCTTGCTACAGAGTTCACCTATGATCTGCTCAAAAAAAGCAAACTGAATGACCTGCTCTAATTAATAAGAAATATTCATTTAGTACTTTGGTGAGGATGTGCGTGAATAGCAGTAATGTGGTTTCAGTCCATCAAGATTGATGTGGTCAGGAACATGATGAATGCAAGGCAGGGAGAGGGCCCAATGAATCAGTGTCATTCCAAACGCAGGCGTGAGATTTTTCATGGGAGTTGAGACGATCCGACATTAAGTGCAGCATTAGTCATTGTTTTTGGGTAAAAGACTTTTGGACTAATTTACTGAGGAGCTGAAATCTGTGTGGGAAGATCTATTAGTGACAACAATAACCTAAGGCTCCTGTGTAAGGACGGGGAAATACCCTACTGTCTTAAAAAAATATTCTTTAAAAAGTGAACTTGTTTTGCTGCTGTTTGCGGAGGTGCTTCCACACGTGCAGATGTTCCTGCTCAGCTCATTTCCAATTGTGTACCACACTGTAGGTAGAGGTGTGGCAGGTTTATTGAGCTATTCTGATTGGATGACATTGTCAGACCCGATAGCCGTTCCCCTCAGAGATTCAATGTTGAAATACTCCCCAAGCTGAGGTGTCTTTACGCATGACTGTCAGATTTGATTCTCTTCTATTAAGTGGGATGTATTTGGACCCATCTTCCATGGAAGCTCACTTCATCTCTCCATCCTTCATATCCTGGTCGCTCCTTCTCCTGGTCCCTCCATATCCTGGTCGCTCCTTCTCCTGGTCCCTCCATATCCTGGTCCTTGTTTCCCTCCCTTGTCTCTGTTTCTGAGGAAGGAGCTAGAATACACGCTTGGTTGCTTTCGGTTGTTTGACTTGCACAGGGCCGCTCGCTCCCTCTCTGCCCTCTCAGCGAAACGTTGCTCGAGACCTTTACATAACCATGGATGTCTGTTTATTTGTGTGGGAAGTGGTTTTCCGTGTACTCAGAATGGCAGTCAGCTTTAACCCAGTTTATATGGCTCGGGGAAAAAGGAAGGGCATTACGTCCACACACTGCGGAGTCCTACTAAGAGATGAAAACACACCTGAAAACAGCTCGTTGAGAATATACACGGTCTTAAATATCTGGTTGTGCAATGGCAGATCAGTATATCGTGATGCAGATACCTTTGTGAAGCTGCCTCACACAGAGAATCCCGGACTATGGAGGGTCTGGTGTTGTCTTGCGTTCAGTATAATTAAGTGGTACATTAGAAAAAGGTCTGGAATTAAACATGAGTATGTAAATGCGGCCTGGAGCTTGTGTTGTAGGGATTATTACAATGCAGATAAAGCCTTTCTCATAACTGCTTGTGTCTAGTGAAGCTTCAAAAAACATCTGGACCTTTTAATTGAAAAATGGCATGGTGCTTTGCCACGCTGGTACTTGAGCTAAGTGAA
The DNA here is from genome assembly GCF_038355195.1 of Osmerus mordax. Taxonomy (NCBI): domain Eukaryota; kingdom Metazoa; phylum Chordata; class Actinopteri; order Osmeriformes; family Osmeridae; genus Osmerus; species Osmerus mordax. Next base: position 8,185,624 of record NC_090073.1, on the reverse strand, counting down.
GTCAAGCCATTAAGATAGAAAATGCAATTGATAAGAGTTGCATTAGGTTATTGTTAGTTGATTCAGTCATTCAAGACAGTTGATTCATCATCAAACTGTAGATCATGTTATGATGATAGCAAGTTTTTGAAGAAATACCTAAACCATTATGTTGTTTGAAAATGTTGTGCAGTGAATAGCACCAAGCCATACAAATTATTCTTATATGCTGCATATGAACATCCTTTGGTACAACTAATACATACAAAAACACAATATCTTCCTGTCACACACCAGAGGACAGTATGACATACACACAGACAGACACCAGCTAGACCTGACTATATCTCTCTGAAGATCTGTTCCTACACTTGTCAACCTCTTGTCTCCTGAATATCCAAGTTTTGTGAGGAATTATCTGATGTGTTTGATGAATTCCTCAATGAAATGATTCATCGCCCATCCTAATGTTTAATTAAACCTCAACTCAGAGGAGGTATAAATCCACATGCCCTTACTGGGAAGCACACGTCCCATTCACGAAATAAATAACAGGCAGCGTTGAGCCATGTCTGACTGTGCTGCCCCTTCCGTCATCGCCGTGCCACCAGAACATTCCGGAACATTCCTTCATGCTCGCGGTCTGGAGCCTCCAGATTTGTGTATCGGGGGCAAGGGCTTTTCATCTGCCAATATGGCACCAGCCTGAGTGATGGTCATGTGGTGGTGTCACTAATGATCAGGCTATAATGATTCCCTGACAGGGGAGGAGAGCAATAGATCGTCACGGGAAGGAAGTTAAAGGGATGCCCTAATGATCTGCTCACAGACATAGCCAGAGGGCCTCTTATTTCACCCTCTCCCCTCAGAGCTGTTGTAATCGGCCTCTGCGGTGACGAGGGAGGGAGGGGGGGGGGGGTTAGGGACAGGGTTAGGGGTTTGGGAGAGGGGGGAGAGCGGGGGGGGGGGGGGGGTTTGGGAGAGGGGGGAGAGCGGGGGGGGGGGTGGGGGCAGCATGTTGTCTTAATGCGGGCTCTCTACGTAAACATCTGTCTTCACTGTATCTATATTTTATAGCGTTACCTTTTAAGCGCGGGCTGGCGTGCTGTACGCCTGGGGGAGGCTGGCTTCCGCCGGCGTGAGCCTTCAACAGAGCACGGATCAAGTCGTGATCACGAGTTGGCGTGGCGGTGTTCTAGCAGCGCGTGCCCCATATACCCACATCCCCAGTGGGTCTGGTTTCTGAAGCACTCAGCAAAATGAGGAACACCTGACTGTGACCTCTATTTTTACCAGACACTCTCTTACCCTCGATATCCCTCTCCCTTCTCCATATCTTAACCCCTTAGACTTGTATGAAGCTGTCAAGCAGTAATTAATGCAAATAACGTGCAGGGCCACAGATAGATTTCATGAGCTGTGTACATCCTGCATGTAGAGTTCCATCATGTCTTTTGTCCAATAGTACAGTTTCTCGACTGAATTAAAACCCTTAATGCCGATAGAGATATGCGTGTTTCAAACAATTGCAGTGTGTTACATCAGTATGCTACCTCAATGCTGAGCTAGGTGATATACAGTGCTGTGCACTGTGGAACACGTAGATGCAGCACATCGATGACACTTAAGACCTAAACCCCTTTGAGAGTTTTCCAACATGTATAACTTGCTTTGAGTCTCCTTTTTGCAGAGCCAGGGTTATGCAAGGCCAAGGTTTAATACAAATCAGTCTTCCGATCTCCTAAAACATTTTCAAACTCCATCCCCGGAGACCTCACTCACCCCATCAGTGTGTCTAATTACGCTAGGACCAGATTCAGTATCCACTCCTCTCAATATTATTTTATCTTATTTAAAAGAGGGGGAAATGTAAGGCAAAAAAAAAGAGAAATGCCGTAAGTACTTTCGTAATTTAAGAGAGTGCTAATGAGCGGCTGCTAACCTTTCCCAGCTATCCATCATACTGTTAAGGCAAGAGAGATTCCTTTCCAATGTGCTTCATTAAAAACTTTCTATTAAATCTGAATATGACGCCATGTACCGCTGAAATTAATAGAGTTTCGGGTACGTGTAATTCATCCTTGTGGTGTTGGAATCCTCCAAGAACATTTTAACAGCATTGATTTTATAATATGAATATTATTTAAGAGGACAAGGGTGCTTAAAAGTGTGTGTGAACAATAAAAATGCTTGACTGGAATCAATGGGTACAGAATCTGCATCATTAGTATTGATTCTGCATTGCCATTATAGATTAGAGTGTATTATTTATAAACTCTTTCAGTTATTGATTCCTGTGGAGGGGAAAACAAAGAATTGTAAATGTTTTCAGTTCCGTTTGAATCTTTTTTTCCTAAATTTCAGAATTTATGAAGGCCTAGTGAATGGATATGAGTTTAATAGTAAAAAAGTAATAATTATGATATGTCTTTGACATACAACATTTCTATCATGAAGCCATTTAGGTCTCCACAAATGGGGAAAAAATCCCTAAAGTTATTTGGTTGCACTTTCAAAAAACAGTTTGAAATGTGAATTTCAGACCAAAGCAGCTAATGTTGCTTTTGGAGTCATAATGTGATCCACACATGGAAATGTTTAGCCACATAGTTTTGAGGTGAGCTTCTGTTATGACAGGCAGATTAAGAATATAGGTGCCCTTCGGTGGACCTCACAAATACAGCTGGCCTTGTTTGTAAGGGTCTGGGTCATGTTGTCAGATGAGAGAGGGGATAATCAACTTCTCTAACAGCACAAAACTGATAATTACCACAGAAGTCATGCTCTCCTCACAGTCTTTTATCTCCATGTTCATGTTTGGAGTTTGGAGATGTGGGGAAAAAAAACATATTAGTGAGGAGGAAACCAATTTGACCACCCTCCTGACAGGTGGCAATTATGTGAAATGGGAGATTTTGCACATCAGCATTAAATGATTCAAAGGGTACTCAGGAAATGTTGACCAGGTCACCAGAAACACTGTCATGGCAGGCTTGGTGACAACTGTAATTAACAAACTACTACACCTACGTACATCTTAAATGTTATTATCAAACTCATTTACATTCTATTCATAAAACTTTAATCAGGTGGACCTGATGCCACTCTATATTTATCCAGAAGTACATATTTAATTCTTACTCCTACTTGGAAATGATGAACTATCTTCCATGTTTGCTCATACTGTATAGTAGTAAACCAAGCTGGGCTGCTGTTACAGTAGACATGTAGGCCTGTTGCTGTAGGCCAGCTTAAAGTGCAGTTGCTGAATCAGTGGGAAACTGCGAATCCCTCGAAAACAGTACAGAAAGGTACGGAAGTCCAAATGGCAAATGGTGAAGTCAGAGTGCCCCCGTCCCCTGTTTGTCATAAATCACATTTGGCAGCGCAGAATGAGCTACTTGTACAGGCAGCGCTACTGGCACTACCCCTTGCCATTCATCACCTCTGAGAAAACCACAAAAAGCCAAGCTGAAATAGCCCAGCCCCCCTCCAGACCTCCAGCCCTCCAACTCCCTCCACCACCAATGGTTTTCTCTGGCAACCTTTGCAGTGTCTGATATCGTAGCATCACATGTTTGGTGTATCTGCTCTCATTCTCACGTATTTTACCGTATTAGTCAAGGATGTGTTTTTTTCTGCAGTGTGGTACCTGTGCAATACTAGCTGCGGTACTTTTGACTGGTTTGTAGAGATGAGATGTGTCTCTAAGTGTACGCTAACCTTTTAGTCTGCACCTCCAGACACTTCTGTTTTTCATTTCTGTGATGGTCGAGGCTGTGATGCCGCTGATGAATGCCAGAACCAACAGACGGTGAGAGACAAGACAAAGAAGAAGATGAATGTGTCGGAGAGTAGAAGTTTTGGCAGTTCGGAATTTGACAAAATCTGGAATTCATTTTGATAATCTATCCGATGGAAAAAAAAGAAATCCTCAAATTTATTTTGTCTTTTGTGGCGGTTTTAACTCATCTCTCTCTCTCTCTCTCTCTCTCTCTCTCTCTCTCTCACACACACACACACACACCGTATCCTTGAACATGTGTTTTGTTGCTTGTTACCACAGGTACTCCTCTCAGCTTCTGTACTAGTGAGGAATGCATCGTGTGATTGAATGACATCAAAGTGATCCTCGTAAGCAGACTGAACATTCCTGACATCGCACACCCAATAAACCCCCCAAAAGAAGAATGAAAGGATGCAAAGTTCCACTAACAATACCAAAAAATATTTCCTTTTCCGAATCCTTTCAGAATAAATCACACCGTCCGTCCTGTGTGTATCAATCAAGTTAGCAACGGAGACAACAAATCCATGATTGTGTGACAAAATACGAGGAGGTACTGTATGTTTCGGGTTGCAGTCGCTGCCGCGCTCCATGACAGTTCTTCTCTGTCAGGTCGCAGGTCTTGGTGAGGCCTCTCAGGGGAGGCACTGCTTGCCGCGTTGAGACACCTCTCAGCCAGCACTGCTGCATGGCTGGCTGGTCCAGGCCTGGTCTAGGGCAGGGGCCAGATGTCTGCAGAGGGGGGTGAGACTGAGATGTCAGAGTGTCCCTCCTGGGCGCGGGGGCAGATGTGGGGTGTCATGCCGGACGTGGGTGCCGCTGGTTCAGCTGGGATTCTGCCACTGAACACAGAGGAGTGTGCGGCTGTAGCCCCGTGGGCCCCGTGCCCCCCTTCTGTTCCACGGTTTTCTGTTTTGTTGATAGGAGCCAACAGCTCTCAGCGCTTATCAGCACAGCGTCTTAAAACCCCACCGTAAATCAATGCCAGGATAAGAGCAGGGGAAAATCTTGTTAGATTGATAGTTCTGGAGCCTTGTAAACAAATATTGAAATGGGCCGTAATGCAGTCTGAGTTCTGAGTCTGTGCGAGGTTTTGCAGCCGTTTGTCATTCTACTTGCTGAGCTTTGTAATTAGCTCATTCAGGAAAGTGTGCAATAAAAACATGCAACTGACCAAAAAGAAATCCTTGGTTATGGGCACTTTCTTCATTTCATAAGCTCTCAGAACTAAAGGAATGGTTCACCGTGCACTCGGCGCACTCGGTGTGCTTGAGAGAAGCCTTCGATACCTGTGGATTGAAGAAAGAAAGAACTTTTGTGTGACCTTACTAATGACCCCCATTTTAATCTGCACTTGAAATGTGAATATCGATTGACTTACAATGACAAATTGTCTTGGACTCATTTCCGTAAAGCCATCCTTTATGAAAATTTACTGTAGGCATTAATATTAATACATCATTATCAGCTGTCTAGCTTCATAAATAAGCGCAGTTGTGTCAGAAGAGGGATATATCACCTGGGTAGGGCGCAGTCTGCAAAACCACTCTTTAAAGAGCTTTGTGAATTAATTGGGAAAATTGCAAATCAGGTAGTCAGCCAAATAACTCATTGTCACATCCAATCAATAAACTTTCTAAATCAACTCATTTAATTCATAAATGATCTTATATAGATCAAGTGACCAATTAAACAATTAGCATACATTTAGCGATTCATTAATTTAACCATTAATCACATCATTGCAGTTCAGATTTTTAAGCAAAGGAATTTGGGAGGAGCCATGTTGGCTGGCATAGAAGCAGTATGTCATGCTTGTCCAGCGCTGCTTGTGACACAGTCAGATTTACTGGGCTAAAAAGCAATGCAATTAGAGGAGCAGCCCAAGGCCAGACCAGGTTTCAGAACTTGGCAAATGGTCTTGAAAAAAAGGGAAAGGAAAGATTTGAAATACACAGATTTCACACACACATAACTGAATACACAGGACATTTGTGATGCTCAACCTCTGATTCCTCGATGCAATACCATTTACAACAGACTGCATCGTTAGACGCCTTTACTGCAGATGTTTCCAGGGTTCAGGCTGTGTTGAGGTGCAGTTTAGGCCTGGAGGTGTTGATGGTCTTATCAGTCCTGCCTCACTCCGCAGGAGGTGTCAGCCGCCCTCTCTCTCTCATACCCTCTGACCGCTGGGCTTGGCATCCTCTCTGCTCACCTGCCCTCTCCCCTCCTCTTCCTGCCTTTTCGTTCCTTCCTTCCTTCACTCTCTCTTCCAATCCTCTGCAGCAGGAAGGAGAGTCGCTGGTTCTGAACGGGAGGTCAACGCGAAGCAGAAAACGGACTTTTCCGCGCTCGACTTTGTCTTTTTTTGGGCTCTCCGAGGGATCTGTTCTGCGGATGAAGCTGGTGCCTTCATGGACGTGAGTCTAATAATCTTACTGTTATGCACACACAGCTATTCTTGTTGTCATGACGGTCTGTTGCAGGCGTGACTGGACTTTAGCTGGGGTGGGGCGTCACACCAATGCCTCCCTCATGTTTCAGCCACCAGGCCTTCTTTGTTAGGGAGGACATACCTCCGATTAGTCCCAGGTAGCCAGGTCAGCTCAGTGTGAGACCAGCGTTGTGAAGCACCACATGGTTCTAGATTGTTCTGTCACGGTTCACATTTTCACCACTTCCTTTTCTTTCTGATTTTTTGGAAGGATGAATATCAACCTCTAATTTTGTCAGCATGCTCATGTTTTTCTTTTTTTTTTGTGGGGCCGTAAAGGTTTTAGTAGTAACAACTTAAACTGAACATTTTTGTGGAACACACAATATTCACCACAAATCATTGAATTAGTACATACGACTGTTTTTAGGAAACACTTGGTTTCTTTTACCTCGGTCTTTCCACAGAAACCAGGTTTTATTTCCACCTATAAACAGCGAGTAAAGCAGGACTATTAGATAATAGATAAGTGTAGATGAGCATTGGCAGGTAAAAAATGCTGTGAAAGACATTTAATGTGTTTTATATCAGCCTGTCTGAATGGTCCTGGAACACTTGAATCACTCAATGTCAACCAAATACGCTGTAATGAGTCTCGCTTCTTCTCATCTGAAGACACATATGCCTCTCAGATGTCACTCAGGCTAACACAAAGGAACAAGGCTTTCAAGTCTTGTAAAGCCCTCTGGCTCACTGATATCGGTGTAGTGCACTTTACATCAGGAAACCGCCCCTTGCAGGTTTATTTAATTCTGCGTCTGCCAGACTGAGGGCCGAGGTCACAGCTTCACCTCTGAGGCTCATTTAAACATCTGGAGTTCCACAATCGAGAAATGAAGCGGATCGCTTCGACTGAGACTAAGGACACAAAGAAGAAAAACACAATGAGAAATGTGGCATCTGCTTGTTTTATTCATCCATTCATTTTTGTCGCTGCTGTTGGTTTTTCACATTTGACTTACCACTACTTTGTTTTTCTATTTTACAAATAACCTTCAGTGTTTTCCATACTCTACAAAAGGCTGTGGGATTAAATACCCTCAATATTTTTCTAAACCGCCTGACCGATCTTCCAGTCTGGCTGCAGTGATACACGCTGACTGGAATGAGCTGGCATATGTCCCCTCCCCTCCCAAAATCCCTCTGCCTCTCATTCCGGCTTAGCCGTTCCAGCTAGCTGACGTGCCCTGGCCTGACAGAGGAAAGTCTGGTGTGGGACTAGGCGTTCAGCAGGATATGAGTGAGGGGAGTGTCTGTTTGGGAAACTTTGCATCGCTTCCACTGCTGCCAACACAAACGGCTACCCGCCTAGGATAGTAAGTAGTGCCCAGTGGTATCAACTGGAGGTGGGTTCACATGGATGTATGTGGGGGGGTCGATGCATTGGGGCTCTGGTTGGGCTGGGCCCAGCCTGCTAGCCTCCTTTCGGTTGTCACAACTGGTAAAGAATTGACTTTGAGCGGAGAGAGATCTCTAATTATCCCCACCTGTGCCCAGCTGCAAAGGGAGAGTCAGGATGAAGCCATTAGCTGTCTCTCTGCTGGCACCACCAAGAGTTTGTATGCATCTGTGTCTTATTTCCTTTTCTGGCACAATCAGTCCAGCAAGCTAAGCAGGCATGACTGGATTTGGCAACTTCAAATGACTTTGGCAAAGTTATGCTGGGAGGAGGTAGAGAAATGAAGAGTGGGGTTCGGTAGGATAAGAGGGGGGGGGGGTTCTCCCCTCCCTTTTACTTTAATTGAGGTCGTTGCTAAGAGATAATGTTTACTAAAAACAAAAAAATGACATTTAATGTTGTTATGGTTTGTGAAAAGCCTCATGGACCACCCAAGTTCAACCTAAGCACAACAAGGCTTGTCGTGTTAGCTTTTACCGAATAAACCTTGTTGGTGCATTGGTGGAGTTTGTGATGGTCTTTTGAATATCCTATCTTTTGAGGCTTTTCACAAACCATAAATGTTAACCATAACCAATAGAGTCTGTTTTGGAGATATTTTAATCTTTGCAGTGCGAAGTTTGTTGCGATCTGAGATGGATGATGATTGTTCATGTATTGAATGGTTATTAGAACACCTGTAAAGAGGAGAGATTCCTGTGTAGTTAAAAACTTCAGCAGTCAGGGAATGCCTCTTGTACAATCAAATTACTTTGTGTGATCTAATTGTTGTATAACAGTCATTAGAGACCCATTCATCAAGATTATCCTGGCATGGTTAGCACATTACTTCATCATTCATCGTCATTTAGAATTATGTGCCATAAAATAAAAAGCAAGACATTCAGTAACTCATAACTTCTTGGTATTTTGAATGGAAGTGCAAACCAAACCCTGTCCACAATTCCTGAAAACAATCAGGTAGAACATTGGAAGAGTTCAATTAAAAACGTATTCTGCTGTGGACAGGCTAGTCCTGAGCAATTACACACAGTCACATGATGGGCCATGCAAGGGTTAATGAATACCAAGCGGAGGAAACCGGAATCTTAAGATCACAATTCATTTGAGAATGTCTGGGCTAAATCTCATGTCATGCCTTCAATATTGTCAGAATTCATTAGCATAGTGAGGCTTGTGTCAGGCCAGTTAGTGTGCAGGTTGTCAAAGCCATTTACAGCAATGACCAGATATGAGACCCAGACTTATGTGTTCATGGAAGAGGCCACATTTGGCAGAGTCCCCCTGCTCCTAACACCTGCTGGGTCGGTACCATTCCTTTCTTTTTTATTTCAGGTTTCATAGTGAATTATTGGACAAATTCACCTCAGAGCAAGGTCTCTGTCAACAGTGAAGGTAGACCACCAAATAGCCTGCGACAAATCTCAACACATTCTCGAACGGCGGCCACGCAAACATGGAAGCTTACCTGCATCCGTTTACGTATGCGCCTTCTGTTTTCCATTCCCGTTTTCCTTTTTTTCTTCCTTCCTTCCATGCTACTCTTTATTTATTTATATTCTTACCTTGAGTGTTTGTTTTCATTTTAGTCCCTTGAACCTTGCCACCCTGCGTGTGACACACAGGCTGAGAAGGAAGATGGAGAGGCGGGCTGGTTCAGAATGATCACTATCATTAACATTCACTGAGGGGTCACTTATCATTCCTGACTGGAGGGACATGGCAGCCATTAGAGGCGTCCGCAGGTGGAGAGCTGGGATACATATTGCATTGTGCCACAATGGATTTATGTATTCGGTAACAAAAGAAAAGCCTAATGAAAAAATACACAAGGCAATCCTTTATATCTCGCTCCCATCTCAAGTGAGGCCAAGATGCCCGGTGACGAGGAGGAGCCTGGGGGATTCCTCTGCCCTGTCACTCAGGCTGTGTGTGAAGGTCCACGCTGCACACAGGTCCACAGATGGACAGGCCTGTTACGCCACCAGCCAGGCCGCCTCTCAGGATCTCCACGGTGGGACCCAGAGGAACTGCTGGTCTGGATCCTCCCGCCGATCCAACATCTTCTGGACGATTCTTAAAGATAAACGAATAAGTGTGTTCCTCAAGCAGGCACTCATCCAGAGACATACATGGGGGGTTTTGAAACTGTGATCTCTTGGGCTGCAGTCCAAAGCTCTCCCACTGAGCTAAACCCTTCTCCCCTCCCTATTTCTCTAAACTCACTCCTGATTTTATAGTTGTGACTACAGATGCCTAGTTCTGATACGAGAAATCAGTGGCATGTTATAGAACTTATGTTACAGTGCAGTTGATTCTATTGTTGACTTGAAATGAGGCGCTCCCAGACCACTAATAACCTAATTGTAGAGAAGACTCTAAGTGGGGTTGCTCCTCTGTGTCCTGGTGTATAAATAGAGTGTATAATGGACTAGGCCGTAATGCCATCAGTCATGCCTGCTCACAAACAGACCAGGTTCAGGTCTATCCTCATTTTCCTAATGATGGTCTGGTTTTAGGTATGTTTTTAGTTTAAGGTTTGCAGGATTCCAGCTTAATGGATACTATTTGTCAAAGGCTCAGGTAGCCAATTCAGTTTATCCAGCAAACTTGGGTGACAATACAAATTGCCAAAATGAAAGCATTTTCAACCACGGAATTGGCCTATTTTTCAAACCAATAGGTAAATTGATAATAAATAAAAAAAACAGTCCCATCTCTGTCCTGGAGGTCACACATGACTGCATTCTTACCAGACCCTGCATGTGCTCGGATCCCAATGGTACCACACTACTGCGGGTGTGGGTGTTGAACACGGCATAATTGACGAAAACATTCCATTGTTTAGATAATGTACTTACACAGCTTTGTGAAGCGCTTTTTAATTTTGGATGTTAATTGACTTAAGGAGGTTTTCGGTGCCAGCTAGTCTTGGCACTCGAATATGGGAGATCCTTCCGAAACGTTGTCTTTGGGGAGACGTAGCCCAGACCGTAGCCTGTGGATTCTGTATTCCATGGCGCTACACGCTAGATAACTCCCTGGGCCTGAGCCAGGGATGCCTGCCTTTTAACCACTGCTTCTCCTCGCCAGCCTCAGGATGCTCATGCACTGGCAGGCTGCTCTACATTACCTTCCTGCTGCAGCTCTTAAAGCACCACTCTCAGCCCTGGATCACAGCTGGCTGGCTGGCCTGCAACGCTGTCCTCAGCAGGTTACATTTAGTCATTTATCAGATGCTCTTATCCAGAGCGACTTACAGTAAGTACAGGGACATTCTCCCCGAGGCAAGTAGGGTGAAGTGCCTTGCCCAAGGACACAACGTCAGTTTGCATGACCGGGAATCGAACTGGCAACCTTCGGATTACTAGCCCGATTCCCTCACCGCTCAGCCAACAGACTCCCGGTTAGAGGCCCAGCGAACAGGGATGCTGGCTGAAAATGGAGCATATGAAGGAAACCCAGATGGAATAACGAGAGCGAATGAATCCAATCATCTGCGAGAGGTTTTTGATTCTCTTCAGATCGCTAATATTTTGGCTCGTGGCTTTTCGTAATCAGCACAGGATGTTGAATCACTGTGTTAGCCTGGGCACGCCAATGTTTCGAATATTATAAAATATTGTGTGATAGAGTAGTGTAAAGAAGTGTGTCTGTTGAGGTCGGTTTATTTGACTTGACTGTCCTGCCTTGCAGGACGTCACGGACACCTAGCAGGCCAGTGTGGGTCCTTAGGTTTTCAATCTCTTCCACCACACCTCCTTCTTGTCTCATTATCAGATAGGGCTGTGTGTCAGGGCCCTGGGGAGCAGGAGGAGGCCTGTCTGTCTGGGAGGGGGGTCCTCGTCATCTAGATCATGCCTTATCATGGAGCCATATCTTCCCTCATGTATGGTTTGATTGCTCTCTGTATGCACCCTTCTCCTAGCCTGGGAACCAGACGAATCTACAAGCTCATGTTTTATTCGTGTTTGTGAATAGGTCTGGTGATGTCAAGCAATCCTTTTTTCCTAGTGTGGCCCCTCGTTCTGGGTTGTTCAGCGTCATTTTTATATATAACAGCCTTTTAAGATATTACTATTTCTTTTTTATATATATTTTTGGATCAGTTTCTGAAATTGTTGATTGGTGTACCCCGCCCCTTTCTGTGTTAGAAAAGCTCCCTCCATATTGTGCTATCACAACAGATTTGATTATTTATCCCGGAGAATCATTGGCATTGATTGATTTTCATTGCAAAACAGCAGCGCCGCCCTTCCTTTATTTAACAGAGCACACCGAGCGTGCGAGCGAACGGGCTCAGCGGGTCTGCTCCGTATTCTCCCTTTTTAAATGCGTCATAAATAGCATCCTATCTTTAAAAGTGCCCAAAATGAAATGTGCAGAGGAGGAGGCAGTAAATATGCTTCGTCCCTCACGTCTCTTGTCCATGACATCCAGATGAGTGCCATCAAAGACCTCTGGGAAAACTAATTGTCTCAGGCTGCTCCTGAATCACACAGGACGGTCCGGTTTTTATCTTTAATGATTATACTACCAACCCCCTCCTCCCACACACACACATAAACACACACACACAGGCACTCAAACGATGACTCTCACGTGACTAAACAGGCCCCTTGTCACCTTGTTCCCTCCACTCCATAAAAGATGTCAGATGTTCCTCCTCAGAAGGAGTCTGAAGGTGACGACTGGATGGAGGACTGCCAGGAGGTCCTCAGGATCCAGGAAGTGATGTTCTGTTCCACAACAACGTCAGCACTGTTCATTCTTAACTGAGGTTGTTTTTTGTTGTTTTTTAAAAGGGGTTTTTCTCTTTAAACTTGAGCCCATTCTCCCAGATTCTGCTTGTATAAAAAAAAATTGTATAAACATAAAATCATTTGAATTACCTTTTAAAAAAAAAACATAACAATACTATACAGTACATGACGAGAGTCAGGAAGTTTGGGAAGGCGACCCAGTGTGTCAAGGTAAGGATGAGTATCCCACAATGCAGCAGAAGCCACCTCCTATTGTCCTGATAGGGGAGCGCGAGCCGCACACCGGCATCAAATGGAGGTGGCATCTGGTGCCCAATTTGTCACGCCTGAATTACCCAGGAGCTGATAAAGGCTGAAGTTTTAATAAAAGTTCGGAGCAGCAGATAGCAAGGTGAAGGACACTGATGAAGTGTCTTGGGTCCTCTCTCCAACCAGAGATAACAGTCTGAAGAGAGCGAGGTCGGCGGAGAAGTGGCTGGAGCGGGCTGATTATACGCTGATTCGGAAAGAAAGAAAGAAAACGTGCAAAGCAAACGCAAACGCACATAATGGGAAAAATAATAAATAAGCAAATAAATAATGATGATGGTCTAAACGAGGAGAAGCCGGGGTTGAGGCAGTGGAGTCCTGAAGCGTCTCTGCTGTAATTTGGCTTCCCGCCAGCAGCCATTGCTCACCCTCAGCTGCGGCGGAGAGCTCCAGATGTGCCAACGGCACGTTTTGGATTTTGCCAGCTGACTGCACCGTTTGATAGCCCTCTCTCTGGATGCCCATCACCGGCCGCAGAGATAGAATTAAATGATGATGATCTTCCCACAAGTTGGGTGAGGAAACAACGCATATAAATCTTGATTTCATCTCAGCGTGAGAAGTCTTTATCCATCATCACTCTTAATGAACAAGTCATTAGCAGCGATGAATGGTGCTCGGGGCTCACACGCGCCTCTGCTGCTTTTGTTTGCAGCTTTCAGGGGCAACTTCCCGTGCCCTTTGAGAGGGTCAAACTCATTTCTCCAGATGTGGGGCTAACCTCTCCACTCTCATGGTGGCTGCTCACCCATGTACTAAACAAGGCGGCGGGGAGGGGGGGGGGGAACGAAAACAAGTAAATACCAGGATTCTTCCATGATTTCCGGTGATTGTCTGTTTCTCCCCTCCAGCTCTTTGCATCCCATCATCCAAAAAGCCACATTAGCAGACTCAGTTGCCGCCTATTATGGTAATTTTATGTGCACAATCCCCCCCACTTGATTCAAGCTTGCAATGTAAACAGAAAATTGGCTTTTTGTAGGAACGGCAAACTCCCGAGGAGCCCTGAAAGCACACTGTTATCCCAATGTGTTTCAGAGAGATATGGTATGTACATAACGCAGGCTAAGACATTGTCTTCTTCTTTATTTACATAGAGGATTGTGCAGACTTGTACGTCTATTGCGTTTTAGAAAGATTTGGGGCTTCCAAGCAAATTCTCTTTGTTTGAGCAGTAAGTGTCTGAGGAGTTTTTCAAAGCGCCTTCTGAAGAAGCCTTTATTTTGAATCTCTGTGTTCCTAAAAGCCTTCCTAAAGAATTTAACAGCATGCACCATATACCCCTAGGCTACCAAATGCGGAATCCTAACCATCTACATCAAATTTGAATGGAGCCGTTAAGATGACCTCTTCCAGTCTCACATCTTCCTCTTATACTGTACGAGAGAAGACTGAATCAGTCCCTCTGCAACATAGAACTAAATCAGAGGTTGACATGCCGTAATTGAAAGCAACTCGCTGTAATGATGTTGCGTGTGTTTATATTTGAACACAAAAGAAAGGACAGGCATCTGACTCGCCTTCTTAGTGACAGCTGCCATGTTCCACAGTCAGCAGGGACTTAACTGTTCAACCGGAGAATTCCTCCCGACTCCACAGCTCTCCCCAGCCCCTGGGGGCCATCTTTACATGTCTGATCGCTCTCTTCACTGTATACTGTTCGGCCTTCAGCAGAGGCATTTCAGAAGTGTATTCTTTGAATGGGTAAGCATCCTCTTGAAGATCCACCAGCACCAGAGACAGACAAACGATTCCGTGCAGATTAGAAGCGGGTCGGTTGGAAGCTAGTTTGAACTAACACCGTGTGAAGATGGTGACTTTGTTTGGGTTGCGTCGTGGCTGACTTCAGCGTTCCACCTGGTGTGGAGCGTGTTGTTTCTTGTCCCGCCCGCTGAGTACGTGAAGCAAGTGAAACAGTCATTACTGCATGTGTCAGCGCCATAAACTACAGCGTGGACGACTCTGACCGAGGCTGCCCAGTAATGGAGGCTCTGCATCACTGTTCTGCACAAGGTCTGCTCTGCACCATCACCACCAGATGAACGCAGGGAACAAACGGGAAGCGGCATCCACGGTTGCCGTTTTTCCGAAAACAACTTTGATTTACAAGTGAAACTAAAAGAGAAATCGAAGCTCCCTAACTTTAGCACGCTAAAATGCTGTCTCTGTTTCCCTGGGATTTGACTGTGTCTCACAGTATGCCTTCTTGGCTGGAGGAGAAAGACGGTGATGAATATTATGACGCCAGCTGTTGTGTGTTCACCCTAAGCACGCTAGTCACCGGCGTTTATATGTGCATGAAGGATCTCCTCTGAGAGGGCCCTCATGCCCTCTTCCTTTAAGAGACATTCATAATGAATGTCCTTCTCAAAGCCCAGTGACAATATGCTGTGTGTTGGATGAGAGTGGGAGGAATATAAGGAATGCTTTCCTGTCTACCTTGTTTACCTATCATCACCGTGTGAGAAAATAACGATTACACATCCACTGTGTAATGCAATACTGAAAAGAACCTTCTTCTTGTTGCTCTGCTCCATGAAGCCGTTTGAACGTAGGTCTCTTGTAGCCAGTAACGTACTAGTGCCTGAGGCAGAATTCTCAATTACTTGAAAATACAGAAAGGGTTGCAGATAGGCTATCTCCCTCTCTCTCTGTCTCTTCCTCTTTCTCTAACTAAGGCTAACTCTACAGAGAATACTCGTCGAAGTTGGCTCTCTATTCAGAGTGGCAGATATGCCTTACTGAAAAGCTAAATTTCTATAATGTTATGTTGCTGCCATACTCGAGTGAGTTGTCGCTATGGTTTCTGTATCTTCAGTTGAAGATGTCCCATAACTATCTTACTGTCACTGACGGATTAAACATTCATGTGCTGTTCTCCTTGTTTTTTTCTATTGTCTTCACCTGGTTTTAGCCCTCTGGTCACCAACCATACCTCCTCCTAGTCCTATCCCTCTCATCAACCATACCTCCTGGTCCAATCCTTTACCACTCATGCCTTCTCCTGGTTCACCTGGTATACCTGTCCTCTGGTGAGAGGACTACTGGCTTATTTTAGTAAATCGCAGTGACTGGATTTAGTTCTCTCAATGTGAAAAGTTAGTTAAACTGTTCACATGTCAAAACATGGAACAGGGTTGCTAATGTGAGGAAAACGTAGAGGTGTTCTGTGCTGGAACCGTGCGCCTTCACTGACCTGTTATCTCCGGCTCTGCGCTGCATGTGCGGCAGACAGTCCTTGGAAGGGTGTTATTGGATGGGAAGGTGTCGAGAATACTGTGGCCTTGTCACTTACGAACAGGATCCGATGACACTTCAATACAGGAGCCAGATTGTCGGTTACCATTCGAAAATTGAGTTGACAACACCAACTGATAAAGGCTCGATGGTCTGAGGAAACGGGTTGGTGAATAGCTGGCGATTCAGTGGTTGGAAATGTGCATGTGAGTGACAATGAAAATGAGACGAGAATGAAGTTATTGTTGTTCTCCTATTTGGTACCTTTGCTGCTTGAAATAGTCTTACACATGAAACTATATATTTGTATCAGTCAGAGGATGCCAGTAGACATGGTTGTCTTGTGTGCATCCTTGAATCACCAATCCTATACATGGTAGAAAGGACAATTAAATCTGAAACTCAAAACTACGTCCAACATAGAACCAAACAAAGCAGGGTTTCATCTTGTGTATTTGGTTATGGGGTCTTATCATGCACCATGTTAGCTTCTTTAAAAGGATATCTTTCTGTTTTTAAAGAAAAACAGTTGAGGTAGAATATTATCACGTTTGCACTATGCTGTCAAGATTTCATTTTTAATTTCTGTGTTTTGTTTTTTTTTTGCTTGAGAAGTTTGAGTTGGTTTTGGAAATCATCGACAAATCCCCCGAGAGCGGATTAAGCTTGAAAACCTAGCGAAGCTGTTCCATGTGCTGGCTGGCTAAGATACGAGTGCGTCAGAGGCGTGCGTGTTATTCCAGGTTTGTTTGGCAATGTCACCTAAATCCACACTGTCTGTCTGACCTCACTCAGGCGCACATGTTATTGTGTCATTATACAATTAAAGTCAATAATCATTATCGGTCATTGAATGTGGGAAAAGTAAACGTTTGGTTTTTCAAGTTGTTGGCTTGAGATGTGAATGAATTGTACCAATGTTCGAAGAGTTCATTGTCCCATTCTCAGTTGGGAACAGCTGGGAAGCATTTCACACCTATTGAGACATGTAATTGGAAGGGAAAAAAATGGTTTCTGAAGAATCCCTTTATGTTTTCCAGCCTGTCTCTGTAACATCTACTTCTGAGGAGCGCTGTCGTCTTATGGAACATTAGAGGGACAGACCTGCCTCCCCCGGGACTTGGGAGGTTAGCTCTGAGGGCTCCTGGGATGGAGCTAGAAGGCTCCCACACCGTGAATAGCTTTGCACTGCCAGTCCCAGTCAACACAGAGAGAAACGGATACTTTCTTGGCTAGATATAACAGTTCTCCTTCCAGACTCATTACGGGGAGAGCTGCACTAGCCAGACACAGACTGGAGTGCGTGAGTGCATGTTTTCCATTGATTGTTTTGAATTGAAAGGTACTGTATCCATTGATTTGTGGAGTTTTTTTTTTTTACAACCCAAAAGTATTTACAAAAGTATTAACCAAACTTTAATCTCTTCTTGAAGTCTGGCTTTTTCAGAGCTATCTATTTACATTCCCTCGGGCGTTTGATCGGAGATCTAACAATTCTGAAGATGTTCGTTCTGATTTCTCATCTCCCAGCTCCTCTATGCGTCCCACTAATCCCTAGTTGGCTTGCGGAGACGCAGGAAGCTCCAGCACACCTTGGGCAGATGTTGAAGCAGGCTCCGTGTTTTCCTCCTCTCCTCTCCGATCAGTTCCTCTCTGGATGGGGGAGGAGGGGGGGGACATGGCAGGGAGTAATAGAAGAACATGGGGGACAAGGTTGACAGGTCCCAGGCAGATGTTTCCAGACGTTGATCTTCCCTCATTCCCTTCCAGCGCCAGTCCTATTGTGTGTTTACCAGTGGATCTAAACCTTCCTGATGAAATTGTAGGGGTTTTTGTATTCAATTTTGAGGAACGTAAACGTATTGTCTTTCTATGACACTGAGTCTGGATAATAATATAACAATATAGTTTTCTAGAATGACAGTGATGGTAAAGATGAGTGAATTTGACAGCGTCCCTAAAACATAACCTAAACAATCCCATTTGTTAGAGGCTTAAACGGTTAACTCGACATGGACAATTCGACAGGATATTCTCCGGCTCCCGACTCTAAATGAATGGTGTCAGGCCGACAGGTATTCTGGAAGCATCCTAACGTCATTGGCCCTTCCTTATGTCACTTAGCTGCGTTGCGAAAATGGTGAGAAGTCTAACTATTTTACAGCATGCCTCGGTTCAGCTGTGAGATCCCTCTCAGGGCTGTCACTCTGTGTTTAGGACCCTGTTCGGTGAAAAGACAAGACCTTGCCTTCCCAGAAGTCTGGGGGAACATCGCTAGACAAGACCATCGTCTTTTCTTTTTCGCTTCATTCCGCGTTCAGCACCCTACACCA
The DNA here is from genome assembly GCF_038355195.1 of Osmerus mordax. NCBI lineage: Eukaryota > Metazoa > Chordata > Actinopteri > Osmeriformes > Osmeridae > Osmerus > Osmerus mordax. The sequence continues at coordinate 8,167,320 of NC_090073.1, read as the reverse complement.
CCGAGATACTCTGTTTTCAATCAATAAATTATCTATGAACATTCATCACAGGTGTTTTAGAAGGCACATCCACTTGAACTCTGGTGGCAACCGGTCTCTGCATTATCTTACACTATAATGTTACTACTTATAAGAATACGGTTTCACTATCTTTTCAATTATCTGGTGGCATTACTGTATCTGCTCTCCGGTTTAACATTGCTGACAGAGGAAAGAAGCTCACCTCGACCAAGCTGCTTGGCCTCACAGACCCAGAAAACGTGAAATCAATACTGCATGCATTTCAAACAGGAAAATTCTGTTACTGAGTACACTGCCACATAATAGCTTGTATTATTGACATCCATGAGTTATGAAGTCAAATCTGATGCAATGAGGACGAGGAGAATAACATTTGAGGATTTGATTAGATCAGTGGGGAGACCGGATGGTGCTTTCTGGACTTCAGCGCGATCCAAAATATTGCAAAGGCATCAGAAGTGTTAACTCAATATGCGGAATGTGTAATCAAGCTGTCAGTGCAAAATACTCCTCAGAACAGCACTTGAGGTGCACATCCCCTGAACTGTGCTGATCTCAGATGACCCATTCACACTACGTTTCCCCCCCCCCCCTTTCTTCCTTATCCATTACACGGAAGCTGAGTGATGGTGATTTGGTTGGGGCCCAGTGAGTGCCTTTAGAAAATGGGGTTGGTTGATAAAACCCGTCCTATCAAAGAGGCTACTTTCTCATTTACATTTAGATGAGTATTGATTATTTATTTACTCACTGGAGTGGGATTCTTTTCCAATCTTATCTCTCGTCTTGTGCTTGTCACCTGAAGAAAAAAAACAGAGATAGAGTTCTTGACACCGGACCAAGATAACAGCATTTTGCAGAACAGATCAAACTTAGAATGGATCTCTCTCCTCTCTCTCTCTTTCTTTCTCTTTATCTCTCACCCCACCACACACACCCCTCTCTCCCTCAACCCCCCCCCCCAAATCTCTCTCTCTCCCCTACTCCCTTCCACTCTCTCCTTAATTCTGACGGTCAAAAGAGAGTTTGGAAAATTAAAACTGATGGCCCTGGTTCAAAGAGGGCAGGTGAAGGAATTTCAATTTACAAAGGTAACAAGTCGAATTGGTTGTCCAGACACAGTCAGAAGAGTTCTACCCAGGGTGCTCTTACCCGGTCTCATAGTGTCAGTGATAACAGGCAGGACTATCCCATCGCACAGAGTGAGGTTCCCGTGAAGCAGCCATGCTAGGGAGCACGTACAGTACACTACATGCCATCACATTCCCAGCTTACGGCTGAGTGCGGAGGGAAGGCCAGGGAAGGGTCTGTCAGGCTGCTAAACTGCAGTGAGGTGAGGGGGAGGACCAGGCGGAGCAGGGGGTTGAGCATGCATTGCCAATGAGGCGGGGGGGCATGTGGCGGGGCTGGGAGCCGTGCGGATGTGACTCGAGGTGTTTAAGGTGGGAGGGACATGGTGTGGGGGCTCGGTTGGAAGAGGGGAACCGTGACAGACCCTGCCTGTTCTCCTCAGCCCGCTGACGGGGAGAGAGGAGTCTCTAGAGGTGGCCTCTGTCAGCTCTGCTCTTCCTCAAGGCGGAGGAACGCCTCAACTGGAGCGCTGTCTCTCCTCCCTCGCCTCTCACCCATGAGCCACGCCTGTCAACCCCCCCCCCTCCCTCTCTCCTGGGCCGCTCCTCTCCTCCCTCTCACCCGGGCCCTGTCCTCCCTCACCCCTCTCCCCTGGGCCCTGTCCTCCCTCACCCCTCTCCCCCTGGGCCCTGTCCTCCCTCACCCCTCTCCCCTGTGCCCTGTCCTCCCTCTCCCCTGGGCCCTGTCCTCCCTCACCCCTCTCCCCTGGGCCCTGTCCTCCCTCACCCCTCTCCCCTGGGCCCTGTCCTCCCTCTCCCCTGGGCCCTGTCCTCCCTCTCCCTGGGCCCTGTCCTCCCTCACCCCTTCACCCCTCTCCCCTGGGCCCCTCTTCTCCCTCACCCCTCTCCCCTGGGCCTGTCCTCCCTCACCCCTCTCCCCTGGGCCTGTCCTCCCTCACCCCTCTCCCCTGGGCCTGTCCTCCCTCACCCCTCTCCCCTGGGCCTGTCCTCCCTCACCCCTCTCCCCTGGAACACATTAATCCTCTCACACCCTGTTAATCTCCACTGTCCATATAATTCAAGATCAAAGATATCACATTGGCATGGACAATATTATGGCACACTGTTTGTATTGTATTGGAGCCTAATAGGTGCAAAATGGTTGAACATTGAAATGAGTACTCTAATGACATTTCGAAGTGAAATGTCCTTTAATTCAGTTCATGTTTTATAGTATTCAGTTTTAGCTGGAACTATGATTACTGTCCACTGCCTCACAGAAGGTGACTTATATTCCCGCTCAAGAATGGGAGGCCATTTTTCTTTGTTAGCCAGTCAGTCATTAGCCTACTTACACATCTGGATCCCCACAGCAATTTAAGAATATGGACTGTTCCCTGAGAAAACCCTAATTAGCCCAGACTGGAGAGTATCATCTTGTTTTCTATCCCCCCTAATGGATTAGTCCAAGGTCTTCTCAAATGCAAACTTATCATCAAGGAGAACATGTCAGCAGACCGCCTGTCCTTCAAACACTATCACCAGACATTTTAAATACTCTGCGCTCAATCCCACATAATCTGACCATCCCGCCCTGCTAAAACCGACTGATTCGGCCCAGCTATTAAGGAGGGGTTTCTAAAGACATGTGTTGTGTAAACAGTATACTAGCCCTCCATCCCCTCCGGTCACCTTGGGGTCAGTAGACCATCGGTTAAATGTATGTCATCCTCTTCATGTCTGTCACACAACGGCCCCGGAGTCCCTCCAAGGCCTCGGCGACTGTAACCAGCGCTAATTCAGCCCTGTCAGTTTGAGCGAGAGATAAGGCCTTTGAACGCGTCCAGGATGCGAGCGCCACCCCCCCCCCCCCCCCGTAGACAGTGGTGCAGTGTCACGCTGTCATCTCCCTAACACTGAGACGGGTAAACAGGCCGCCGCTTCCGAAACAGTAACCCACATTACACTGTCAGCTAGCCTACAGCACGGCCACGGCACGAGGTGGAGGCACTGTGACAGAGATCTGTCAGAAGTTGCACTGACCACAGCTGACAGACACGAGCCGGAGATGGGATCTTTCAAATCTCGACAGAAATCCTAGTCACAAATACAAGCAGTTGAGTGAGATGATTTGGCACATTTTGGGCCAGTTTGGCCCATTCTTAAACTGCCTTTGTGGCCATCGAAACTGCATAAAGTAGTGGTGCTCTGCAAAAAAAGCTAGAAAGAAACAGTACTTTAAAAGCGTTGTCTGCTTGTCAAAGTGCTGCCCTATCCCCTCTCACGGCTGTCAACGAGTTTATCTTGTGAACTTCAGATGACCTTCCTGGTTTCCATATAAAGTCGTTTTCAGAGCCTCTGTTGTTGACGGGTACCAAGGTGGGACACTCCACTATCGGAGCCCGATGTCAATTGGCGGCTTTGAAAAGCGACATGATGAAAGATCACCCTCCCTCTGAAGCTCCCCTTCATCGGTGACTCCTCACCTTTGCCAGCGCGGGGGAAAGGGGGGACAGGTTGAGGAGGGGAACTGCCTGAGACGTCACAGTCTCCATTCCTCACCACACCGAGCCTCTGTGGCCTCCCCCCAGCTGTCGGGTGATGGAGAGAATTTATGTGGAGGTACAGAGAGAGAGGAGAGAGAGGGAGAGAGGGGAGAGAAAGAGAGAGACAGAGAGAGAGAGAGAGAGAGAGAGAGACGAGACGAGAGAGAGAAGAGAGAGAGAGAGAGAGAGAGAGAGACAGAGAGAGAGAGAGAGAGAGAGAGAGAGAGAGAGAGAGAGAGAGAGAGAGAGAGAGAGATGAGAGAGAGAGGGAGAGAGAGAGAGAGAAGAGAGAGAGAGAGAGAGAGAGAGAGAGAGAGAGAGAAGAGAGAGAGAGGAGAGAGAGAGAGAGAGAGAGAGAGAGAGAGAGAGAGAGAGGCCAGGGCCAGTGTGCTAGGCCATGTGGATGTTGCCGTCCACACCCTGGACAGTTGTGTGTGTGATAGTTGGCTTCCAGTGAGGTTTGACTCGCTGTATCTGGAAGCTGTCACAAGTGAAAGCTTGAAAAGGTCAGAGCAGATCAGGGAAGATAAATGGTGAATTGGGAGGACAGCTGTTCCTGGCGAACACAAACAGCTCAGCGTGCCGGGGAGGACCGAGGGGAGGACCACGGCTGATCCCTGTGTCCAGACACGCTCAGAAGTTCTCCTCTGTACTCTGTACTACTGACGCCTGGCAGTCACAACCATCGAGAGAGAGAGAGAGAGAGAGAGAGAGAGAGAGAGAGAGAGAGAAGGAGAGAGAGAGAGAGAGAGAGAGAGAGAGGTGGGGGGAGATGGAGAGAGGGAAAGAGAGAGAGAGGGGAGATGGAGAGAGATGGGGTGGAGAGATGGAGAGAGAGAGAGAGAGAGAGAGAGAGAGAGAGAGAGAGAGAGAGAGAGAGAGAGAGGGGTGGGGGGGGGGGAGATGGAGATGAGAGAGAGAGAGAGAGAGAGAGAGAGAGGGGGGGGGAGATGTAGAGAGAGGAGGGACAGCCATGGAGAGACAGAGAGAGAGAGAGAGAGAGAGACGAGAGAGAGAGAGAGAGAGAGAGAGAGAGAGAGAGGAGAGAGAGAGAGAGAGAGAGAGAGGGGGAGATGGAGAGAGAGAGAGAGGGGGAGGGGAGATGGAGAGAGAGAGAGGGGAGATGGCGAGAGAGAGAGGGGGAGATGGCGAGATATGGAGAAAGAGGTAGAGAGATTGATTGAGACCATCTCCTCTGCTCTGAAGCTTCCCTCTCTGACTGGGGGAGAGCCAGCCACCACTCAGAGGAGGCTGCATCGCACCCTAATCAAAGCAAATGATAAAAAATGAACAGAGGGGTTTTACAATGTCCTCTGTTTAATAAAGCTCGTTAACTGCATTGCGGAAAACAAATGGGCAGAATTATCAGTATACTTATTGGCGATGTGTCGTGTGTGGTTAGAGCAGAGAGAAGCCTCTCATTCTGGATGAGGCCTCTTCCTCTCTGGAGAGAAACCACTAATGACATGTGAAGGAAGGATCGAAGGCACTCATAAAGGCCCGTGGACACAGTAGAGACCCATGTGATCTCAGGCATCCAGACCCTGAACATGACAAGTGGTGGAACAGCAGCTTCAGCTTTGCTGCAGGGAGTGGAATGTCCCAGCATTGGTACCATTATTACACAAACTTTAACTGAACACCAGGATCTGAAAATAATAATTTAATTCCGTGAGCTTTTTTTGGTGAGATTATGTGAAAATTGTTTGTTGAACTATCATGGAAAATGCTGTTTGTTCTCACCAATCGATGTGATGGATTGACATGCAGTATTTTAAATACACAAATTACAAATGGCACTTTGAAGTTTCAGTTGGCAGTGGTTATAATAAATACATTAAATTGTTCAATGTACGTGCATGTTAAGCTGCTGTCAGTTAAAGACAACATGTGTATCCAGAACTGTAACGGTACGTTAAGTACAAACCCCTCCTCCCCATCTGGCACCGTTCAGCAGCAAACACACGTGGAGCACGTTGTTGTACTCAGCCGTTATTGAGAGCAGACTGACAGCTGTCATGTCCACAGTGCTTTAGCCTGGTGTTTGTCAGAAGGCATCTCTGTGACTCAGCCTTGCAAGCGGGGAAGGCCTCAACCAGAAAGCTGCTGACGTCCTTGGTCTCAGTCTCCACAGGGGCAGTGAGAATCTCAAAGCTGCCGAGCCTCCCGGTCTCAAACGAGTTTCCTGTTAATTACTACTGAACGTCGCGGCGCGTCATTGACTAAATCAGCGCGATCCACTATTCTGAAGGATGAATCCTCAAGCGTGAAGATTTCGACAACACCGCGAGGCCCTACTAGTGACAGTTAGCCTCATGTTTTATTGGCGAAGATCACTGAATATTCCTTGACCCGTAATAAACCCTTGTTTTACAGTACACACTTTATTGTTCCTTTAAAAGTCTACCCCTCAACACTTTTAAAATGTACTTTATGATGAAGATAATCCATCATTCATATTCATGTCTCTCCAGCAGCAGAGAAGCTGTTAGGACTGACCATCCTTCGTTCCTTCTGCCTCACACATAGCTACCTTTACAACCCAATCAGCCGGGCCTGCTCTCCTTCATCAACGCTCCCTCCGCAATATACGATAGAAGAATGATTTATGGTCCGTGTTCAGAATTAAACAGCATAAATTACTCTTATTTACTCTGCAGGTGATAAAGATCCCGTCAAATAATGTCACTTGAGCATAATTTTTATAGAACAAATGAAATTTGTTATCAGGGAAAAGCAGGTCAAGTTCATCAATTAAAAGTCCTCTTTTTTTCTCACAGTCGTAAATGGCCCAGTATAGGGGAAGTGCTATTTAAAATGATTGATTTTATTATTTCTTCATTTATTAAAGTATGTGATGGTCCAGCATGAGTAATAAGGACGCCAGCAACTGACTCAGCATATGTCTAACTCGCATACAATAAAAACTTTCAAACAAAGTTGTAATCTCCAATGAGCTTTATATAGGCCTCTTTGGCTTTCTGTTTCTCTACTGGTGGGCCTCGCTTATATCTCACCTTGAGTATTCACCATGCATTCCAATTCACAATGCAGTTTTTCCATGTTACCCTCTTGTAAACTTAATAAGCAATATTAGAAAAGGTAGCTTTTCATGCGAGCCTGTAAACGCCGTTACGTCCCAGGCGTTAGGCTATTGTCAGAAGCCTTCATAGGAGCAGGGCGGAGAGGTGTACAGGCTGTGCTACTGTAGTCGATGCCTCCCCAGGAAAAGAATATGGGTTCAAGGAACGTTTTCAAGATAAAGCAAGGGGAAAGAATAGAAGTTGAATACATATTTCACGTGATAAGAGAAAGAGCGGGAAAAAAAAGATTCTATTACAGCTGCGACAGTTACTAACATGCTGCTGTGTGAACTAGCCTCTGTTGAAAAGATTGATGCAATAAGAGCTGACCTTGGCTCAGAGTGGGACGGGTGATACATGAGCATCTCGCTGCTAAATGGACCCAGATTTGTGGCACTAATATACATGGAATCCTGGTACAAACTCTCTGCAGCTATAAATCAACAGCCACTTTGGGTGTCAGTTCTGGTTTATATATTTTACTATTGTGTTTTGGGGTTTTATACATGTCACTATCGTCTGTTCATCCTAAACATTTGTCTATGGTGGGATTTTGATCAAAGATAAAAAGGTTTGTTGTTTAAATGTGATACCACTAAGCATCTGAAACTAATTTGAATTCTACATTCCACAAGGTTTTTTTTTCTCTCCAAAAGACAGCTACTGACGTTCTGGAGGTTTGGCTTCATAGGTCTGCAATGTGTTTGCAGCATTTGCAGAACGATGAGGTGGAATTGTGTACATTGCGAATAAAAAATGACATATAGGATGTACCAACTGTCTAATTTTCCAAAAAATGTGTGCTTGGCGAGGACACTAGAAGGTATACAAGGTTGGGTTGGTTTATACTTTGATACACGCCCACTGTTTTAATTTACTCAATTCTGTTAAAGGTGAAGGATGCCTGTGGATATGAGAACTAGCATGTACATTACAGGAGCTTGTATGGAATCTGTTTAGTCTCTGATCTGAAGGAACATGTTTCTCATCTTCCGGTGGCGCTGATGGTCCTGTTACAGCTCCCTGTAGATTCTTCAAATTATATTAGTAACCAGTGGTTTTTGTGAAGAAAGTGTCTACCATAACAGTAACTAACTGTGAGTTCAATCCACAACCCTGACACTTGAAATCCATGCCCACTCGAGCAGAAGTTAGAATCTCTCAAGCAGCCAATGAGATTGAGAGAGGCCGTATGTCATCAGAACCTTCCTGTTTCAGGCTGGTCCCTGCTGAGGCCTGGTAAGTCAAGCACTTATTTCCTATTTTAGTGAGGTTTCCATTGCTTGCCATTGTATCCCAGCACTGCACCTAAGTCTACCCACAGAGGTCACCAAAGGTCATCTCTGTTTTCCTTGACATCTCTCCTCGGTGTACACTTGTGCTTGAAATTGTGTACATCACTTCAAACCCAAAACTATCCCTCAGTGCCCGTAATAGAACCAAGATAAGTCTCTCCTCCTAAGTCTGGGCCGGGTGCACTTTAGTGTGCCACGAGAGTTATTTAATCAGTGTTACAGTCTCCCATTCACAGCGTATTACCAATTCTGTCTGTGATCTTTATCAGTGCAGTGATGTATGTATGAAGCAGATGCTCAAGAAGGGGAAGGAATCAGGGGCCATGAGTGAATGAATCACAGGCCTCTGGAATGCGAGCTAAAGATATGGTATTTTGAGTCCTGTAATATGTTTGCTTTCTATTCCTTATCTTGCCCGACCCCAAAAAAAGAAGAAACCTTATCTTGAATGGCTGGGAAGTGCATGCATGTGAAGCCAGTCTACATCACTCTCTTTTTCAATTTCTTTGTATTTTGTCTTGCTGCTGTTGGGGTCTGGCGTCGAGGAAAAAGGGGGGTTTGCAACACTTTACATTAAGGCTAGATATCATGTAACTGCATAGGAATACCTCTAGTAACAACAGTGTAGCGTAATGGGAACAGGTATGGAAGAGAACCTCATTACAGCTTAGCTTTTTTAATCATTACTCAAGCAACGTAATATGTGGGAGGTTCTAATGGCTTGGGTATTCCAGGGGTAAGTGGATGTTAATTTTCATCTTGTTTTGGTAACACAATCGACAACCGCCTTTTACGACTTCCACTTAAAACCTCTCCCATACTATTCCATCTTACACCAAAAATGTATACGACTAACACTTAAATAGCAGTGAATTACATAGAAATGTATATGTACACATAATGTGAATACTATAGTTATTGGTAGTTAAATGAAATGTTATCTAATCTTCATAGAAAATGTTGCAAGGAAAAGTGTCAATTTTTAAATGTGGTTCAGAAATGCAGATTCTAGCATATCTCCCTCTGTCTGTTTGTGTATCTGTTTTGTCTTTCCAGCAGAGAAAGACTGGTGGATTCAGACAGGTATGGCGGTCAGGTGTCTCCTATCCTGTGTCTTGGTGTTTGTTGTCAGGACGTGGGGAGAGAGGGCAGGGGCCTGTGCACGTGTAATTCCAAGCCTCAGATATACAGTGCCGTAGGATGCTGGATAATGAGAAGCACGACCATCACTTCACGTCACGATAACATTATCCTACTCTCGGCTTCCCCCAGCGTCTTCCATGACAGGGTGACATTTTCATGTTTACTGAGTTTAATCTTGGTCCTCCAAATAAAGCTGCAAGCCTGCAGCTTCTTCCCAATCTGGCAGAGCCCTGTTTTAATCACATGGAAATTACATAACTGCAGTTTACCACTGCACTAGAACTGACAAGTGGTGGTCGTGACAAGTGGGTTTCAGAGGAAACTCCCCCTGGTCCAGAAGAGCAAAGAACCAAACCAGTGGATAGGGCTACTGTAGACAGTAACGATGGTCGAAATGGAGAGTCCAAAAACAAGTTTATTCAACATCTAGTGATACATTTCACAACACCTGTATGTTCAGTGACGAGAAGTATAGGACGTCATTATAAATAATGAATTATATATACTGTGTTCAGATTATAATGGAAATGTCGTTTTGGAAATGTCACTCACATTTGCTGCCTCTTTTTCTCTCTTCCTTCCTCTCCATCCATTTTAATAGAATACATTTCTCCTTCCAAACCAGATCTCTTCCAAGATCTCATTCCTTTGTTGCACTGGGGCTGAACACTATGTTAACCTAGTAATTGGCACTGGGCCTTCCCCATTATACAGCTTTCCATTGAGCCGTTCTACATGACTAGTTAAAGAAGATGGCATGAAGATTAATGAAGGCCAGCTACAACAGGAGGGGGCTACGTCTCGTGCTCCAACATGGGAGAGATACCAGCGGCCCGACAACAGCCTGCCTCCCTCTTGGCCTCTTCCCTTTACCTTTTTTATATTGCCTGCTTTAACCTGTGAACCCCGGACCTTCCACTTCTGTAGCCTGTCACCACTTCGTCCCGCCTCTGATTGATGCCACTACACCAGTCACTCTTTCCCCTTCAAATTGAAAAGGGCTGCTGCTCCCGAATAGATTTTCCAGCACAATTCACGACGACCGCCAGCAGGCAGAACGGCAGGGGCCGAACCCTCTACACTGTTTCATTTAAAACCAAGAGGCAGGTGACGTGTTCATTCACTGCTGGCGATGCCTCTGTGAGGGGAGCTCTGCACCCCGTGTCCGCTTCCATATCGTCTGGGTGAGCCGCCTCACGGATCTGGTGTCAGCCAATGAGTTGAATTGATAAGGTTGAAAATGTAGCCTCACGCAGCATGGGCCACAGATTGGGCTCTCTGTTCCATAGAGGCGTTCACTGATACACTTTGAATGTGAAACGCACGTCTAAAAGGCATCCGTGCTGAATCTCTGCTTCACCCTGCTCCAGTCAGCTTGCACGTGCTCTGGGTGCGTTTCCACAAAGACACCTTTGGGCGTTGAGAGTCCCTTTAACATTGATACTTAAACGGATGTGATCTGATGCCGCCGAGATGTTGAGTGTGGCGTGTTCTTGGGGCACTCTTGTAATCAGATAAATTAGCTTGAGCTATCAAAAGATTGCAATAACACTCAACGCCGCTATAAAGCTGAGTGCTGGCTCTGTAGCGGGTAGCTTTATGACAGACGTCAGTTGAGCTCTGTGATTTATTTGGTGCTCCCTGTCCTATCGATCTGCTCTAAGGAGATCTCTCACTGCTTCTCAAGAGAGACCCCTCCAGCCACATTCTCCCCAACACACATACGCCCCCCCTCCCCAAGACAAACACACACTCTACAGGACCAGTGTGTGTGTGTGTGTGTGTGTGTGTGTGTGTGTGTGTGTGTGTGTGTGTGTGTGTGTGTGTGTGTGGACATATGTGTGTGTGTGTGTTGGAGTACAGATGTGTGTGCACGTGTGCCTCTGTGCGTGTGTGTGGATGAGTGTGCGTGCATGTGGATGTGCGTGTGCATGAGTGTGTGTTCGTGTACGCGCACAAGTGTTTTTGTGTGTCTGCGTAACATTAGTACATCAGGAAAGTATGCTGCTAATGAAATTAAATAGAAAGCATGTGTGGGTATGAAAGTGACCCGTGTTCAGTTTGTGCATGTAATCAATATTAAAGCTTGGCCTCTCCGAGTTGTTACTTTAATCAGTAACAAGCTCTACCCCTCTTAATTGTTTAGGCCCGAGATGAATGTTTCGCAAATGTTGCTGAACACATGCTTTGATATAACCATTTGATATATGCTTTTGATTGGTGTATTGGAGAAAAGTAGAGGTCTATTTTTCAATTTGTTCCAGGACCTAATAGGGTTGTCAAATAATATTCATGATTCTTATGTATTGAATCCCTATTATATATATTTTTTTGGTATAAGACACCTTTTTGCCTTTTGAATCATTAATGAAAAGTATGACACGTAAGGGCGCCCAATCATATGGCACATATTGCCTCATCCTTTTAACAAATATGTTTCACAGCCCTATTAAAAGGGGTCTTCATCCGTCCTGTCAAAAGGCAGTCTAGCAGGGTTTTTTAGTTTAATTAGACTATCCAATTAAAAAAAAAACTCCGCCGCGTTCTGATTCGCCTCTCCTTGGGTTTGAGTGGATATGACATTTACAAGGCTCGCCTTTCAGGCAGACAATGGCGTGATTGATGAGGTGCAGACGCTATGGAGGAGGCGATTGCCATGTGGAAGCAGTGCTTAGTGCACTTTGATTTATTTATTATCTATTTCTAAAACAAGGCTGCTTGTTCCCGGCCCACACGGCGCGGCAATGTGCTCGAGGTGGGCTGTGGCCTTGGGGTTCCGGGTTCACGCCGTTTAAACAGCAGCTTGTACCGAGGTTAGAACACGGAGCCTATACGTTAGACTTAAATGTCAGAACACCTCTGTCTGTAACGCCGTGGGAAACTACCTTCAGAGGCGGACCACAAGGTGGTTTCGACGCTTTAGCCTATGCTACTTGCAGCATTGCGCAGTGTCCAGCGCTTGTTGTTATAATTGACGTTGACTGGCTGCGGTGGCTCAGCGGGGGCCTCTCGTTAGCCGACTCTAGCTGTGCTGTTTGTTTAGAGAATGATTCATCGACACTGTGTATGAAAGTGAGGAGTAAAGAGAGGGGAGCCAAGAAGCAGAGGAGAAAGGGTGTTGCACCTTCTCATCTTAATGATGCCACACTTTTATATGGTCTGTGTTAAAAACCGATCAAACGTGCTGTAAAATCATAAATAACAACACTTTCTGAAACCTGAAATTTTTGTTTCGTCACGCTTGAAATAAACCGGGACACATTTTTACTGAGCAAATATTATCTTTGTTATTGAATTTTTTTTTGGAAACCTTTTCGCTCCAGTCAAGCATAACACACATTCCACGCAGCAGTGATCAGATGTTTTATAGGAAATACAATAGCATATTTGGCTACGGATATACATTGGTGCAGGTCAGTGTCCTTTGTTTTGTTCAAAAAAATCGGTTTTCAACACACACAAAAACGTGAACATCTTGATTGGAACATGTTGAGAAGCGCAGCTGCATCGAGACCCAGCGAGGCGTGATCGCTCGCTGCTCCACTGAAACACGCCTCATCAGAGCACACTGATGAACTTAGCCTCTGACATCTCTCTCGCCTTGCGTTTGTTCCGCACAAGTCTGCTCCATGAAGAGACTAGAACGACCTACACACTGGAGATAGGCTACTCAAAGCCGCTCACATGTCGTTTCAGATATTTTACTCCCGCTTCCGAGAAGAATCGATAGCTCCCTTAATGGAATGTTGTAATATCCGTCTTCTCTCTCGAGTTATCATCCAGCGCGAGGAGGAGGAGGAGGAGGGTGACGTTGAGTGAGAAGATGAAGGTGAGCCCTCGGAAAGGAGGAAGGAGCAAGTCACCTTTGTTGTTTAAACGAGGCCTCCCTGGCAGGCTGGGTCGCGCTGAGACGCGGAAGGAGGGCGGGGGGGGGGGCGGGGGGGATCCGGAGACAGATGTGTAACGACCCCCCCGGGGCCCCAGCGCAGGCCTTATCTTATCCCCAGTTTGTGCAGGTTGCTATAGAAACTGACCCGGACACTTGAGAGGATGTGCAACACTGCATTAGCCTACAAGCTATTAGCTGGATTTAGTGGACATGGCCACCATCTGAACACACTTGATGCCAAAGCAGGATTTATAATGTTGTCCATGGTGTGTCTTATTGATTGACTCATGGACTATGCTCTTCGAAATGTGATCATTAAAGGAACAGCTGTACGTACAGTACCGTCTATCTGTGTACTGTGTTTTCACCGGATCATGGGTAATATTCACAGCCAAGCCGAGGTGAAAAGGTAGCTCCGAAGCGTTTTGAGCATGTGTTGTTCAGACAGGGGCTTTGGCTTCTTCTCTCCTCGTCCTGGTAGCATCTGGTTTCACTGCCAGAGGTGCCAGTGTACAGTAGCACAGCTTTGCAGCCTGCCTGATTACTGATTACAAGAGACACACAAGCTAACAGTCCAGAAGTGAGACTGCTCATCCATGTTTCTTACGGATGTTGTTCTCCTTGAAAACCGTGCTACCTCTTAGAATAATAATAATACATTTGATTTCAAACGCACTTTTTATTTGAAAACAGATCTCAAAGTGCTAAAGTGCTCTTCAGGGGCGTGGTCAACTGATGCAGAGCAGGAAGGACCAAATTCATCCCCAAATCATTTGAAATATATTGAAACGTTATATATTATCAGTGTATATACATTTTGCCTAACACCAGTCCAGACCCTGATCATAAACTAACCCACATTCTTAATGTTATATCCCTAGCTTTATATAAAAAATAAAATAAGAAATGCATTTGTATTGTGACGCAGTCATAAGAATATAAATAAAATTTATTTTTATGTAAAAAGAAAATCTCTATTAAGACATCTACCATGCATTGTGTGCGATATTTAATAAACCTAACATTAAACCTAACATTAAAAGCTTAAAATACAATGTGAACACGACAGGAAACAGTTAACAGAAGGTCTTTGAAAGAGACTAAAAGGGATGCTTACTTTCATTGCGTCAAAGGACAAATTCATGTTGCGGTTGTGATGAACAATTACTTAAATGATTGGGCTTTCAATGAAAAGATTGATTGTATAAAAGCAAGTTTCTGTTGAAAATCCATTAGGGGAAACCATTTTTCTACACTCTTGACATATTGTGTTTTTATTAATTTATACTCCAAAGATGCATGATTCCAGGGTTTCTTACTGCTTGGTCTTTGGCCTCTATGAAAAACTCTGCAGCAAGCAGAAGACCCTCAGGGCAACCACTTAAAAACACCGGCCGATCATGGTAAAATCAGAAGAGGATACTGCACCTATTCTACGTAGATCTAATGCCCTGAAATACCTGTGATACAGAATGCAGACTGATTGCAAGGATTTCAGAAGACATAAACAGTCACATGTGGTGTAATTGCAAGATGTCTGCTAATGTGTATCCTTGGTTGCAGCATCAGCATTATAAAGTGTGTCTTCTATTCCCCTGGCTTAATTAGCACTTATACATTCATGCTCCCCCACACAGGGGGGAGAAGGGAGAGGGGAGTGGAGGGGAGGAGAGGGGAGTGGAGGGGAGGAGAGGGGAGAAGGGAGGAGAAGAGAGGAGACACAGGTCCAATTAGTCTTCCTCCTTTAAAAAAGAAATGTGTGCGCTTTTTTTACAAAATCCGAAAGATGTACTCAACTCATTTTCACCATGGTGTTAGGACGGTGGAGGAGAGGTTCCACCCTTGAGTGTATAACAGATAGGCTAAGTACCCCGATGATTGATTTTGCATCTCCCCCATTGTGATGAGAGGTTGGGGGGTTGAAAGTTATTAAAACCGCATCGAGCTGCATGGATGATGATGAGGCGTTCCCTGAACACAGCTGATGCAGGAGGGCTGTCGCCATCTTGAGTCCCCCTTCTGTCGCGCTGAAGGGACAGAGCCATCTGTTTCCCATCCTCCACAGTCAGGACCAGCCAGTCCGTGCCCCTGCATCCTGCAGGCTCGCAGGCCCCGCTCGTCTGCCTTGTAGGTCAGGAGAAGCTCATGTTCTCGACTCAGCCGTCGTCACGAATACGGGCCTCTCGTCTTTCAGCGGGGGGGGGGGGGGGGGGGGGATGAGCGCTCAGGAGATTAGACAGCCATGTCATCTGAAGCTGCATGAGAGAAATGTCGTTTTATGACTGTTCTTTCATAAAGGAATTGTGGATTGAAGACAGAGACTGTACGTAACTTTTAGCCTGTCAAAACTACATAGTCATGTTCCAACGGTTTTACCGTCCACATTCCCATATGACTGACACCCACAGCCCCCCCACCAGCATCCTTCATACACCACCTGGGTTGCCCATGTAGAATCAGCTTTATAAGCACCCCACACATAAATGTCTGGACAAACTAGTGAATTAGCTCTTTGTCATGGTTCCATTCCTGCCAGTGAACCTGAATATAATCCTGAGGACTCACAGAAACCACACGCTTACAGCTATGATCTCTCTGGGAATTTTACAACTGTAAGAAAATCCTCTGTCTCAAAGCCTGTGAACATAATGAATATGTACCTGTATTAAAGGTGAAAAACGGAGCAGGAAGGAGGCGTTTGTGATTAATTGTCGTTCTGCACTAGCTTTACTGTATTAATAACCAGGAGGATTAACAAGGTCAGGAATCACCTGATAAACATTAACATTTCATAGAACTACTACCCATATCTGACAGTCAAGAGACAGTAAGCATACACACAGACTCACACACCGGCACCCACTATAAATTACTCTCAGGACAAAACACAAACCAAATCTGAACAGTGGGCCGGGATATCATTAATAATGAACAGGCAGGGTCCCATTTATTAGAATAGTGAGCAGTCATGTTTTCTCCGATGTGGCCTATTTAAGAGAGTGTGAGTGTGGAGGCGCGGCGCGGCGGGGGCCGTGTCTGAGGAGGCCCAGAGGAGCAGGGGGGAGCAGGGGGGAGCGGGGAGGAGCGGGGGGAGCGGGGAGGAGCGGGGGGGAGCTGGGTGGAGTGGGGAGGAGCGGGGAGGAGCGGGAAGGAGCGGGGGGGAGCGGGGAGGAGCGGGGAAGAGCGGGAAGGAGTGGGAAGGAGCGGGGGGGAGCGGGGGGGAGCGGGGAGGAGTGGGAAGGAGCGGGGAGGAGCAGGGAGGAGCGAGGGGGAGCGGGGGGGAACGGGGTGGAGGTGCGGTCCCGGAGGTGCTGCCCCGGGGCTGTGCCTCTCGGCCCCATCCTGGGGGGACAGAACCAGGGTGGGGCAAGACTGGGCACGTTTGGACCGATGTCTACATGAGACAGATCTTTTCCTTGGGAGCGAGCGTTGGCTTCTCTTATCATGTGAGGATCTTGGGCTTTATTAGCCATGAAAATGTTCAGTATATTTTTATGCCTTAAGCTATAAAATGTAATGAAAGGGGAACACCCCACGGTGCATAAAAATGGTTCCGATTTTAACGCCGCCGCGAAGAGACCAGCTGATTCAAGGCCAAAGGGTTCATTTTTATCTTTTGATTCTTACATTAACCTTCCATTAAAAATTATCTATGTTATCATCACCTCAGATTTAAGCTAATAAATTCTCGCTTTATGAGCCATCTTAGAAGAGAATTATCATGATGTTATAGTTTAAGTAACATATGTTCCAATTTAGTGACATCTACTGGGTTTGACACAGCATCAGCCATCCATTCCCATCACCCTCGTCTCATGGCATTAAATTCCCTGCAATAAGTCGCCCGTGGATTCTGGTGATCAAGCAGCACATGGAGCTGGAAATTAACTGCCTGCGGCCCCAGGGAATGAAAGAGATCCAAATCTCTTTCTCTCACAGACACACACGCTCTCACACACACACATGCACACACACTCACTGTCTCTAGCAACCAAACCATCAGTATGAATCTGTCTGTGTGCTTTTCGACGCAGGACCCAAACTGACGCTGACGCAGGTCATGTGACACCTGCCAGTAGAGATCCAGCTACTGTCACTGTCACAGACTGGTTATATTATCCATGGCAGTGTAACGACAGGATTAATACAGGGACGCTGTTCTGGTGTTGTGATGTTGTTGATGTTGTGGTGTGTTTTGTGGTGTTACTTACAGCGGCTTTTGTTGTCTGTCCATCCAGCTGGGTTTCCCTCCACACAAGAAGTCAAAATAACCAGACCCAGATTTGATTTAATACTCTGTAACACTTTAGTGCAACAGTAAGACATGAATGGCAAATATGTTCTCTCCAGGGATCACAACATCGCAGATGAGTCGTGTTCTTTAACCGATTGGAGCCACTCCACTGGTCTGGACACCTTTCACATTCAGAGATATATATCATGTGAGGATCCTGGTTTTAGTGTCTGGGTTCACTCTGTGTGTTGCCTATCAGCCTATTATGGAAAATGGACTAAACAGCTTGACAGTGTGTGGGCAGATTATATATTTCAGGGAGATGGGAGAGACCACAGGAGAGGCAGTGAGAGATTACGTCTAATGTTACATGAGTGTGCACTGATGTTTGATCTATAACAGGTGCCAAGTGATGGGATATTTTCTGGAATCACTAGAGAGGATTCGAGGTTGTGGTGTATCCTGGCAGATTTACCTCGTCAAAGGTCTTCAAACCAAGCTGTAAATCAAATTTTCAAAGGTTTATCCTACAGAAAATGCTATAGTAAAAAAAAGATTGTATTTATAGACATTTTCAAGAAGTTGATGAAAGATTCACCTTGCGACCGAACAGCAAGGTTTATTTTAAAGTCACGTGTCGCTTTGTAAATCCACTGTTTATTACAGTATCTGCTTAGAGATGATTAAGAACCTCTGTAGTGAGTGTCAGTCCTGTTACATTTACATGTAGTCATTTAGCAGACGCTCTTATCCAGAGCGACTTACAGTAAGTACAGGGACATTCCCCCGAGGCAAGTAGGGTGAAGTGCCTTGCCCAAGGACACAACGCCAGTTGGCATGACCGGGAATCGAACTGGCAACCTTCGGATTACTAGCCCGATTCCCTCACCGCTCAGCCACCTGACCCCCCCTCCTGACTGTTAGCGCATCGTGGAAACTCAACTGAACGATGAACACGACAGCACGACTAGCATCAAGAGTATTTCCTACGCCAAGACTTTGTTTACACCTATGTCACAAACCAGGACATTCTCCTAGGGTACCCCCGAGGTGTTTGAGCTGTGCATGTAGGGATGTGATGGTTGGACGGAGGGGTGTGTGTGTGGGTGGGGGGGGGCTCAGAGGCGGGGGGGGGGGGGGGGGGGGAGGGGGGGGGCAGGGACGGGAAGGAACTCTGTCTGGACAGCTGCTGCAATAACCTGAATAGATGACATCCCCAGTGCAATTAAACCCAGCCTGATTGTGCCTCTCTGGGTATCGATTTGAAATGTTCACTTAATAACCACCACCATGGTCTCCGATCCTAACCCTGAGGTTCAGCCTTCAAGAACTGGCCAGCCAGAGATTTATGTCCACTGCCTTAGTGACTCCTCGGGGACCCTGTGTCATTTCTTTATTCTAAAGTGTGGAGAGAGGTCTCCTGGCCGCTTGTTACATCACATTATTAAAGACGCCACCTCTTAAGTTGGAAAGACACATCTTCAATACGTTCATTCTGCAGTGGCTCTGTGTGTTTCGGGGTGGGGGGTTGGGGGATTGGGGGATTGGGGTGGGCAGATGGGGAGGGGAAATGTTGGGGACTTTTGAATTTTAGGCTCTAGTCTGTTCCTGACTGAATTTGACGGGTTTCCATGCTATTTGAACTTGACTTACAAATCCAAAAGAAAATAACAAAGGCGTTTCTCGCCTTTTAATCGCCAACCAGTAAAGAAATGAATACGCGATGGCGAAACAACGAGGTCAGAGATGAGAAGTCACTTCCTGCCTTTGGTAAGCACGTCCCGAAACAATGATTTGATTTGGCTGACGAGAGGAGGACGCCACGACGCGTGTAAATGTTTCCTGGGACGGCTCCAAGCCGTAGTTCACTCCAAAAGCAACATCGCCTTGTGGAAGAAATTCACCCTTCACAGCTCCCGCCTCCCAATCATACACCTGTTTGGTTCTGCGTGCCAGTCTCCCTCACTCGCTCCCTGCTCAACCATGTGCACAGAGCGCATGTTGTCCTCAGCTCTGCCCCCAGGCCCCGCAATGTGTTCACAGCCCGGCTGGGGGGGGTTAGACAGAAAAGTTGGGTGGGTGGGTGGACACAGGAAGGAGGAGGGGATGGAGGGATAGAGAGATGGAGGGATGGAGGGTAGGAGAGGAGAGGAGACTGAGGAGATGGTGAGGTGGGGTGGACACAGGGGGGAGGAGGGACAGAGGGGTGGAGAGATGGAGGGGTGGAGAGATGGAGGGGTGGAGAGATGGAGGGGTGGAGAGATGGAGGGGTGGAGAGATGGAGGGGAGCGGGAATTAGACAAATAATGCTGTAGCCTTTCTCTGGGTGAGTAAGCGGAGGGGGAGAGTCAGACTTTCCCGGTGACAGACACGGTGCCCTTTCAGTTCCGGGAGCTTAGGGGCTCGCGCCCTCTGTGGTAAACACGACGCATCCAGGGATGATGAGGTGGTGATGGAATAACTGCTGAAGCGGGTACTTAGGAGGATCAAAGATGAGAACCTTCACCATCTGCTGAGGAGAAGACTGGCTTACAGTGACTCAAACCCTCATTTGCATACAGGCGTAACACTCAACCTAGCGTAGCTGGGAGCGTCGCTACCGATAGTGAAGCCTGCCTAGTGCCAAGTATTACAAAAAGCTATTTATCATGGGTACACCAAAAAAAGATAAACCCCATTCGCTAGCATGGCTTCTGTTTTTGGGGGGGAGTTGTTTTCTGCCGTGCAGTATGTGTGTGCAGGGGTGGGGGATGGAGGAGGGAGTCTCTGTACAGCATGATCTTAAGGCAACTGCTACATTCATCAAAGGCCTGGTCAGACTGGGGGAGACAATAGCTAATGAGTGGGGGCTCCCAGTGGACCAGACGTTCCAGACAATGCTACAACATCTGTGCTGCAGAGTGCTGCTGCTCTGCGCCGACGGGAGCGTCCCCGAGTGGAATTACCGGGGGGGGGGGGGGGGGGGGGGGGGGATGGCAGGGGGAGACAGAGGGAGTCAAGGGAGACGGGGGCGGGGAGCAAGGAGGGTGGGGGGGAGGGCTAGGGGGAAGGAGCGAGGCAGGGCGAGGCAGGGTAGGTGAAAGGAGGTGGGAGTGTGTTGGGGGGAGGGGCTTCCTTGCTTGTTTTGGTCTTGCAAACACCCCTCCCCCCCGCCCCTTCTCCTCCTCCTCCTCCTCCTCTCATCACCTATCAGAGTGGGGACTTGACACATGGAGGGGATGGGTGGGTCAAATCCATAAAGTATTTCTCACCAAGGTCACCACACTTGCTCAAAACTGAAATCCCAGAAAAGAAGCATTTAAAATGTCAGGAGTTTTGAGTTAGCGCTCCGAGGCAGAGAGAGATGACTTTCCCAGAGAGGGGTGGGGAGGTGGGGGAGGTGGGGGAGGGAGGGAGGGAGGGAGGGAGGGAGGGAGGGAGGGAGGGAGGGAGGGAGGGAGGGAGGGAGGGAGGGAGGGAGGGAGGGAGGGAGGGAGGGAGGGAGGGATGCCAGGTGTGGACCTCCCTTTTGCTAGGCGCCTCTCCAGGGGTGGGTGAGCAGACGACTGTGGCTGGATGGATGCCTCCCCACTGGAAAGATCTGCAAGGTGCACATAATTCACTGACTGAAGATGTCTGCCTCGCTCCCGTACAGTACACAGACCTGGACACTTGGAGAGGGCCTGGTTCATCCATCACTTAGCAGAGCCTCGTTTAGGGGAAGATATTCGGATTGAAACTTTTATCGTGTGTACATCAGCAAGTGCACTGGATGTATGTGAAGCAGTCTGTCACAGTAGACATGAGGATACCTGTTACACACACACACACATGCAGGTGGACACACACACACACACACACACGTGTGTGCATGGACACACACCTTGGGCGATGACCCCTTCGGAGGACAAGGTGTAGCAGGTAATTAAAATGCAATCTCTGCTGCTGTGCCCCCCCCGGAGAGCTGGAGGCGTAGGACTCACCCAGCGGCCCCGGGGTGAGAGGTGCCACCTGCCCCTGGCACACCACCTGCACCACCTCCTCCCTTCATTAACACACAACCCCCCTCTGCCCGCCACACATGTACACACACCGTGTGCCCCACACACACCTCCACCAACCCCCCTCCCACACTCCTCCCACTACCCCTACCTCCACGGTTCCTCTACCACCCCCAAACCCACCCCCCACCACCCACCCACTCCCTCTACCGCCCCCCCGTCCCCCCAGCCTGCCCTGGTCTGTGGGCCCTGCTAAGGCAGAGCTTTATTAGAATTAATGTGGCACAGTGGAGCAGAGTGTCAGAGAGGTTCGCGACACGCTTCTGCCAGGAGAAACAGTCCCCAGTCCTCCTGTGTCACATTGAATGAAGTTGCCAAGGCGAGGCCAGCCCAGAGATGAGTGTGGACAGCGTGTGACAGCCCCAGTGTTCCCAGGCACAGCCAAACCAAAGTAGTCTTTATTCTTTCTGCTGTCGTGTTTACAGGATGATTCCTTATATGGACACGGGGAATATCAAAGGCTCGTCTTAAATGAAATGTTGGTGCGGGCGTTTCCCTAAACACCATGGTTTCTCCAACTGACCACTTTGCTGCCTCCCAGTCAGAGCACAGTATGACGTCTGTAGATATCTGTGATACTACGTTGAATGTAATCGAATCTTTATTTTATTTTTTAAGCGTCGAAAACTTCCCGCGCGTCTCAGTGCAAAGCAAAGCAAGTGTTTTGCATGCCAGGAATGTGAAATACAGTTTAACATTTTGGAATTGATCTCTAATTGGCCTGCTATATATATGCTAATATTGTGGAGTGCTCCTGAACCAGAGGCAGTCTCCTGCTGATCTGTCAGCAGGGGCTCTGATGGTCATTTCTGCAAGGAGAGTTTGGGGGGGGGGGGGGGGGGGGGGGGGGGGCAGAAGAGGAGGGGGGCAGAAGAGGGGGGGGTGTGGGGGGGGGGGGGGACATCACCACTCTGCAGCTTGTAGCAGGGCAGCAGGGGAGAACATTAAAGCCTAGTTTGCATCACTCAGCGCCTCCAATTAAACACGAATAACCAGTTATAACTTCCTGTCTCGAGATGTGCTTTATGAGCTCCTGTGCAGCGACGGGATCTAGGGTAATGCACCACCCATCCACTCCCAGTTTGCCCTTCTCCAATGCACAGCACAGTTCATTAGCGTTAAAAATGGAACGCATTGTAGAGGATGATGGTACTTTTTAAGTCTTATTAGCTTCATGTGATGTTGTTCAAGGGGAATTTGAGGTTCCCAATTAAATTGGGAGGGAAACGAAACCGAAAGTTGTGCTCTTTCTTTCATTACGGTTGGAAGTTGGAGCAGTTTCCTTCTTTCTCCGGGAGCCATGTTGGGCAGCAGCTTCCTCATCAGATCCACAGACATCAGAGGACATCCGGAGCCCCCCTGTGGTGTGCTCTTCGTGATACGCAGGCATGCATTGTATGCCCAAGAGCATTTCCTCCATAACCATTATAAAAGACCACACATCTGCAGCTACAATGTAAACACACTTGTCCCTGGATCTCACAAAGTGGTACAAATAAGAAAACAACAAAGGAAAATGGGTGTCGGGTATTTGTACATTGTCTCACCATAGCAGATTATGAGAGTGTTTATATCAGATGGTAAGACAATATATGATCTGTAAATGCCAAGAAGTCTGAAGGAAAGGTTTGTTGCCTTCTGTATGAACCATAACATGCACTATGAAGTCTTTAACATTCACAGAATTCTTGCTATTCCCTCAGAGGACACACAAATACATAATAGATAAGTTACGTAATATGCTGCTGATACATAATACATAACCCAATACACCCAGGACCAGTTGAAAAGTTGCACCCAAGCTGGGTGAAAACGTTTCCCCCAAAACAAACAGGAAGCGGCTGTGAAGTACCGGAACAATCTGAACAGCTCTTCTCTTCGTGCTGAAGGTCAAGTCCTCTGTAGATATACAGGGAGGTGAGAGGCAGGGTGAGGTTGGGAGAGGTGGGTGAGAGAGACAGGTGAAGGTCAGAGAGGTAGAGGAGAGAGACAGGTTAAGAGGCTGGCAGAGGTGGGTGGCTGCCCCGCGAGGCGGTGCACCTCTCCAGGACGTGTGGCCAGCGCGGGCAGCCACAGAGGCGAGCACAGCCCCCGGGCGACTGGGCCCAGAGAGGTGTACGAGGCTGCCGCTCCACTCCTGTTACCTTGCTGTCACTATTCATTCAGAGCCTGCTCCTCCTCCCCCAGCGCTACCTCCACCGGGCCATCGCTCATGATAGAAAACAATGAGCATGATTTGTGAACTCTTGCCGTCTTTGTAATTTCATCAGTGTAATGGGATTATATTTCAAATTACCACTCCTTTGTTCATTATGCGTTTAAACTCTTTTGACAGACAAAAACTTAAATAAAATGTGCGCGTCAACCCTGGTTGACTTTCACAGGCCTCGGACTTGATTGGACAAACAGTACAGCGGGGTTCCCGAACGCCAGGAAATAATGTGCTCATTTATTCATTTTCCAGGCAAGTCACAATAGATTTTTAACGACCAATGACCGACCTCCCTTAGGTAGTCCTTGCTTAGGGGGTTAATAAAGCCTAACACTGCCGCTGAAACGCTGCACACCAGAGCCCTGTGAGAAGACGACTGTGATGAAATAAAGACAGGCCAAATCAGCAATCTCTGAGGGAGAGAGAGAGAGAGAGAGAGAGAGAGAGAGAGAGAGAGAGAGAGAGAGAGAGAGAGAGAGAGAGAGAGAGAGAGAGAGAGAGAGAGAGAGAGAGAGAGAGAGAGAGAGAGAGAGAGAGAGAGAGAGCAAGACTGGTATTCCACTTAGATTCCAATTCCACAGGTCTCTAAGGGACAATTAAACCAAGTGAGGAAGAAGTGCTCTCTTTTCACAATGCGTTCAGGCGTGCATATTAGAGGCTGTACCCTTGGCAATACACACAGCACAGCACAGGCAGCCTAGACCTTAGCAGAACAGGACTAAAGTGGTTCCTGAACGACATCACACCTCTTTCTTGAAAAGTTTGACGTATAAGAACGGCAAAATTCTTTACAGCGTGTTTTCTTACGTGAGTTGGTCGTTTTCGATCATTCACGCAGAAGGATCACTGCATTATCTTTTAAACTATATGCTGAAAATATGAAATCGCCATCGGTATTCATAAACATATGAAAGGTTTCAACTACCTTGACAGGTTTGGTGTTGATGTATGAGGGGGAACTGTCAAAGGGGGCTCTCTCTACGCCGAGGACAGGCTTGTGTAGTGGTGTTGCCACTAGACATCCATCTTGTTTCCTCTTTCCGCACAGTGCTCTATTTGTCTGAATCTATGTCATTTTAGCTCACTCAGGTCAACGGCAATTCAACCTCCTCTTTTATCCGAGGCGCTTCAGTTTCGTAATGTGATGCATGTAGTATGGGAACCTGTTAAACTCAGTTGCTGTCACTGCCAGGACGTCGCTGGAAATAAATGATGCAGCCTCCTGTCCACTCTTCTCCGTGTTCTGCTTCTCATTCACTGACTCTGAAGGGGTGTCTGGGTTGTTCCCTACGTGAGCAGGACTGAGCAACTTTCTCTCCCGTACTCTCTCAGGTGAAACCCTGTCACGTGCGGACATTACACTCCTTTCTGGAGAGAGAAGACAAAAAACGGGGTCAGGTGGCTGAGCGGTTAGGGAATCAGGCTAGTAATCTGAAGGTTGCCAGTTCGATTCCCGGCCGTGCAAAATGACGTTGTGTCCTTGGGCAAGGCACTTCACCCTACTTGCCTTGGGGGGAATGTCCCTGTACTTACTGTAAGTCGCTCTGGATAAGAGCGTCTGCCAAATGACTAAATGTAAATGTAACTGTGCTGGAGGAAAGGAATTACAGAAGTACTAGTTTGCCCCCAACAGTAAAACATGCCGAGTTTATTCATTCTCTCACTCCTTTTTTGCTTTTCGGTTCACGCTGTGCTCTGTCACGGGCCTCCAGGGAGCGGGGGGGGGCAGGGGGGGAAGGGGGGGGGGAAGGGGGGGGGAAGGGGGGGGAATTACAGACTACCTGATAATTAGCAAAGTTCAGAGCAAACTAAAATCTGCTCTGCTCTCCCAGATCCTCTCTACTGGCAGGTTTCTCTTAGCAACTAATTAAGTCTGCCTCTGAGGTTTCAGACAGCAAGTGTGGTGATGCTGCAGCAGCAGAATTAAAACCGAAGGAGGAAGAGAGGGGGGAGGAGAGAGCGCGAGGGAGAGAATGGGAGAGAGAGAGAAGGAGAGAGAGAGAGAGAGTGGAAGAGAGGAAGAAGGAGGGAGGGAGGGGGGGGGAAGTTGAGTATTTTTTCTCTTTTAATACAGAAGAATACAAAATGACATTGCCGTTCCCTGGGGCTTATTATTGTTTCACACTTGAATGGATTTTTCAAATAGAAATAACAGTGGTGGTCACCATTATGTGCAGTTGCAAATAGCACAGCTCTCTCTGTTTGTAATATTCTTTAATTATTATAATGTCATTATCCATATTCTCCAATGTTGCATGAAACAGGAACAGCAAATCCTCAACGGCAGGTTTTTAATCTTCTCACAATGGAATCAAATCACACTATAAAGAAGGCATTATTGGTAATGTTATCATCATCAGTGCACAGCACAATGAGAATTATCAGAGACTTTGAGCAGACAAATCACACTAAGTATTTTCTGTTTGTTATTCCCAAAAGGAATGATCTGGGGATGAATGTTAATTTTCACTGTGCTCATCTTTGGTTGCAAAGAGTCTTGGTATGAAAGCTCCACTGGGACATGCAGGTATACAAAAATGGAAGCGGAATCAGGTATTGGATTGACTAAATGGACCCCCAATAAAAATTATTTAAAAAATTACAATTAATGCTAGAATGAAGTACGTTTAGAGCATGACCACATTTGCTTCGATAATTGTGTAGAAGCTACCGGTAATCTGTCAAAAGGTAAACACTGACACAAGTAGCTCATTACAGGAAACTGAGTCATGGGGCCTCTCTAATGACTAGCCCTGTAAGTAGAGAAGGCTTTAAAACAGAACAGCCTTCCTGATAAGAGACCTGATCGTACCCAGACTGTGATGATGTGGAATCCATAAGAGACATGCAAACCAGGCAGGCAGTCATTATTTTCTCCACAATTACCTGAAGTCCTTGATAACGAGCAAAAAAAAAGAAGAAAGAAAGAAGGAAGGATAATCGTCATTAGAAATACACACGCAAACGCCACTATTGTCAGGAGAACACGACGGCGTAATGAAGCAATTATAAATGAGCATCGTCGTTCTCTATATTAATTTCAGCTTTTAAGGGGTGTGGAGTTGGAGCGCTGAGAAGCGTCTGAGGGAGAGGAGGGCGGAGACGGCCGTGAACGTGAGGGAGGCTGAGAGAGGCTGAGGGAGGCTGGCCCCTGGAGTGTCCAGCAGAGAGGCCAGGAGGCCCTTGAGGCAACCTGAGGCCAGCAGAGAGGCCAGGAGGCCCTGGAGGCAACCTGAGGCCAGCAGAGAGGCCAGGAGGCCCTGGAGGCCCCTGAGGCCAGCAGAGAGGCCAGGAGGCCCTGGAGGCCCCTGAGGCCAGCAGAGAGGCCAGGAGGCCCTGGAGGCCCCTGAGGCCAGCAGAGAGGCCAGGAGGCCCTGGAGGCCCCTGAGGCCAGCAGAGAGGCCAGGAGGCCCTGGAGGCCCCTGAGGCCAGCAGGTGAGCACTTCCAGGGTGTCTTCACAGCGACCTTCTCTCTCAGCTCACTCTGCTCTCCTGTCCGTGATACAAGACTCAAATACAAGCAAATACCCGACGTTAGACTCACGTCAGTATGCCATGGGTGAGTTGCTTTAAGAACATGGACCAGAGAATACTGAACTATCAAGGGTTTTCATTTAATTCAATTAATTTTGAGATGTTTCTGGTTTGCAGTTTGGGCGAGGTGTGAAAGATGATCTGGCTCCATATGAGGATGCAGTTGAGTTCTTCAGACATCCCAAAGTATGAACTCTTTTTCCAGCCCCTCACCACAGGACATGTGTGAAATAGGCCCATGTACATAGACCGCCCTTTGAAATGTAAACAGTGCCTCGGGTGCAGGATCGTAATAAAGCAAGGAGCTTGGATTTCGTGAGACGAGGCGCACTCTTCAAATGCTGCCTCCAAACACCAGGCTGACTGGAGACCCAACTTTTTTCATTAATGAGGTTTTTTCTCTCTCTTTGATATTCCTTCATATTTACATGAGCAGAGACATGCAGAAATCCCAGGTTTCTCCAGAGAGTTTCTCCAGATAGTTTCAACACGTTCAGTGGTCTGCCAATCTCTCAGGCATCTGGAGGAACATGTGAACAAAGAACAGAGAGAGACTGAGGGAAGACAGTCTAGAGAAATTAAACTGCAGGGGAATTGTCCTGCTCAGTTAGAAACGCCATCCTATTAATAGGCAGACACAAGCCACAGCCATGCTACGTCATTATTGTCTTGAGAATGGAATTTTACAGAAGGGGCAATTAGGACAGAGAAGCTGTGAGCTTGCCATTATTTCAGCGTTTAATGACCAGGCAATATGGC
Organism: Osmerus mordax; assembly: GCF_038355195.1. Lineage (NCBI taxonomy): Eukaryota > Metazoa > Chordata > Actinopteri > Osmeriformes > Osmeridae > Osmerus > Osmerus mordax. The sequence continues at coordinate 8,139,494 of NC_090073.1, read as the reverse complement.
AGGAGCTTGATGTCGATTTGAGGGCTGCAATACAAAATTATGCATAATCTGGGATATTTCACTGCACCCCCCACCCTCTCTTTCTTAGTATTGAGTAAATGTACATGGAAAAGCACATCTCTCTAATTTATTCAGTGGGTGGAATTTGAATGTACATGATATATGTTTTCTAGAGTAAACATCCACAGCCTTGTTAGATTTTTAATCACTTATTTTCTCACTCATTTTTTTTGGGGGGGGAAAGCAGACAAATAAACAAGGAGAATATATATCGATGACCATCAACTATATCGCAGGTACAACAAAGCCCAGAAAAAACTAATGGGGTTTGGGATCATGATATCCTAGAACTACATGATAAATACTGCATGGTGAAGCTGATTTGAACGCCGTGGGAGATGGGCATTGCTCTGTGGGCAAGATGCATGTCTTTGGACTCGACCCAAAAGCCAGGATTATTGACACGAGTGCTTCCTCATTAATAAAGCGCTGTGTGCTTTTGTGTTCGGGGTCACCCTCGCCACAGTTAACCGTAACTTGTCAAGGCTGCTCCAGACTCACAAAAGGAACCTCATGCATCTCCTGTCAGCGGGCATAATTCCTGGATGCTGGCACGCCACTGATTTCTGCATAAGTGATGCGAGTCTTTTAGCAGAGTTGGGAGCAGGAGTTTTTTTCTTTTTTTTCACCCCTCGGAAAGATGTTCATCATTCTTGATCTGGCACTGTCAGGGCCTCGTGTTTTAGTGCATTTCACGATTAGGCAGAATTGACAGGCCAAGAAGGCAGCGAATAGCAGGAACGTGTGAAATTAAGGGGGCGGAGGGAGGGGGAAAGGGGGGGGGGGTGTTGGGTGGAGGATGAAGTGGAGTGTGGCCGTCATTTAATCTGCAATTTATCAGTTTAGGCTGCACCGCGTAGCATCGGGGACGCTCCCTTCTGGAGAGAAGAAGGCTCGTCTCTGCTCCACACCCACTCCCCTCTTCCCCTAATGTACTGTGACAGAGGAAGGTGGAACACTGGAGGGACGGGGGATCTTTATTGTTATTATTATCATTTGTGAAACCCGCTTAATTAATATACAGCATTGTGGATTCCTGTGTGGGTAAGCAGAGGAGGTTGATGGAGTGAGAGAGGTGCGCCGCGGCGCCGCGCAGAGAGCTGCTTCTGTGGCGTGCCCGCCGTCGAACGTGGCTGAGGTCAAGCAGTAAAGACAACGGAAACACACACACACACGCACGCGACCTCTGACAACACTAAACACACCCGGAGCAAATGAATGCTTAATTGCCATTTTTCCATAAGGTTGCTTTATTGACATGCTTTCCAAACAGATTGATGAGAATTGCTAAAGCAAGGACAAATGCAGTTGATGTTTCAACATCCCATAATATAACACAGAATGGATTTATTAACGTCATCTACTATTTTAGCAATATTTAAGATGAGTCTATAATCAGATTTCGTTCATAATTATTGATTATAAATACATGTTCACGGTTGTGTTGTATAGCACAGCCTGCGTTCTTTGGTGGGTTCATGGACACCTTGGGCCTTTGTCTCCTACGGAGAGACAGGGAACAACGTCCATGAACCAATAACACCCCCTCCCTCCCCTACGCCCCCACCCCCCCAGTCTTGTCATTCAGATAAGCACTCCACTCAGAGATCCCCCAGCCTAGTGTTTAGTGGACTGTTACAAAGCCAAATCACAGTTAGTGGCAAGAGGCATTGGTGCTTCTCTCTCACACTGGCTTCACTTCCTTTCGCAGTCCCGTGGTAACATTTACCGCAAGGAAATGACATCGAAGGATGCACTGTGTCGCCATGGAGGCAGTAGGAGTACACTGAGATTCATAATACATCACGGTTATTGAAAAGACAGTTATTTCTGGCCGCTTTTTTTTACGACTGATTTCAATGTGTTGGATTGTGGCTTAGGTGACAAAAACACAAAACAAAATAGTGTCACACCATACTGAAAGGGCTGTGAAGATGTGGTTTTGTGTTGTGTCTTGTAGAGGGAATTGGAGGTTACCTGTGTGTGTAGAAGGACAGCTGATTGTCAAGGTCAAGGCCTGTGCTGTGAAGGCTAGGATGAGCCCTGGAGGTTCTGGTGTGGGCTTAGGTCAAAGCAGCAGCCCTGCTGGGCGAGAGAGGTCATGCAGGAGGAACCAGGAGGACTTCCAGGAGAGCTGGCGATGACCAGCCAGCACCAGGTCTCTCTGTTTGCTCCTCCTTCAGCTAACTCCACTCTACTGCAGACTGGATGACACACAAACCAGGAAATCCTTTCAAGACATGGTTCGGCAGCCGGACTAGCACAGCAGAAAAGTTTTGTACAAGTCAAGCAGCCAGAGGCATGCTGGGAAATACAGAGAGGGAGGATGAGAACTAGGGCATCCAGAGAGGTGAATGCAGTGGATTAGAAAGCAGGATTCTGGAGTCTCATAAAGAAGCTGAGTTTAGTTTTCCTCTAATAGAAAACACTGTATCACATGAAGACATCCAGTCCAGCTCCTCCCTTCTGGACATCTAAACCATCTCTGTGTAAACAGCCTATCCCTGTGTTTACATACACATGGGGATTACACAGATTACTTCATTGTACAATCTTCTATCTTGTGTAAAATGTGTAGAGAGAATAGTTACACAAATACTGTTTGAGGATAAATAGTGACTATCTCCACTTCTTAAGCTTTTTCAGAGATCAGCCCAGTGATTATTTTCTACTACTCTGAGCCACTTGAGGACAACGTCGTTATTTATTCGTTCATTTTTGACCTTTTGAGTCTCTCAAACTATTTCAACACCGAACAGTGAGACGTACTGGGTTTTTTCTATCCCTTTCATCTGCATCTTTATTAGTATCTTTGTATTGCCACAACAACGCTATTTTTCACAGGTGCCTAAGGGGAGTGGCGCGTTATCTGAGGATGCACTTATCTTTACAGTCTCTCAACAATGACAGCTCAATCCCTCCCGAGGTGTTGCTGGAACTCTCACAAGATGAAGACGTGACATGATGTCTTGGCGTCGAGGACAGGACAGCTCACTTCCAGATTAGGCGTGTTCCCAGCCAGCCTTCACCGGGTCCTGAGAGCCAGGCATTACTGTCCCGGAACAAAGGATGCTGTTGACAACCGGGAAGCGTTGGTCATGTGCTGCTGGTGGAGTGTGCAGTGTCTCAGGGTATCATAGATGTCCGGCCTGATCCACAGGTCGAGAGGGGATTCCTGATATTCACACTGACAGATCGCGGATCACAATCATTATGTTCTCACTCTGATTCCAAGATCACTGATTTTAATGGCTGAGTATCCCTCCGGGGATTCATAAAGTTCTGTCTAATATAATATATTTTTTTATTTATTTATTTATTTTTAGTCATTTAGCAGACGCTCTTATCCAGAGCGACTTACAGTAAGTACAGGGACATTCCCCCTGAGGCAAGTAGGGTGAAGTGCCTTGCCCAAGGACACAACGTCATTCTCCACAGCCTGGAATCGAACCGGCAACCTTCTGATTACTAGCCCGATTCCCTAACCGCTCAGCCACCTGACTCCCCTAATATAATAAACAGGATCTCATTCATTCCTTTGACCCCTGATATCTCCTTCATAATGGTGTGAGTTTTCAGAACAACTACTCACTCTTAAAGGCTAGCACATGGACGAAGGGATGAGCTGTGTCTGCATGACTTTGAGGGCAAAATCATCCATACAACTGCATAACACGAGTGTTGGCTTGTCTTGTTTCTTGACGAACAAATGTATACATTGTGACAAAAAAAAAAAAATCTGAGAAATATCCTTTTTATTCAAGTGGAAACATCTCAGTGAATAGTAGGGTAGAGTACAAGAGAAGGCATTTCAACTTTACTCCCCAGGGATTTGTCATTTCGTCTCTGGAATACACGCCTCCTGAACAATGTCGCTTAATTGTGAAAGCAAGGGTAAGTGCATGCACACTGATAGAAGTGGCTCATTGTTGCCAATTATGGAAATGCTATATTAATGTGTGAAAGAGAAATTAGGGAGTTGTGCACCTGTACTTGTCAAGGTTCTGAAGTGCACCAGGTAATTGCCTGTTGATTGTTGCCATTAGCATCTGATGGCTAAGTGCATCTAATTCTTGTTATATTTCCATTTCCGTCGTTCAATTTAACGTCACCACCCACTCTTCCACCCGCAGGTGATTACAGATTCTAATGATATAAGTCCAATTTTACGAAGGCACAGTAACCACAGAAGAACAGACGTAATTGACACCAATGCTTATTAAAACTATTTGTGATTAACAATAACGGGACATATGGAGAAAAAATAACACAATTCAATTGTCCATATCCTAGCCACAGCTACTTGGTGTTAAAACATGATTTACATACTTTGCTAGCTAAGAGCTTTATTAAAGCAAGTAATAGCCTTTCTGTGTTTTTGTTTACCCACATCCTTGAGGTTCCTCTTGAAGTGTATTGACTTCGGACTGGGCTACTCCATCGAAGGTCTCCATCATGTTTCTCATTCCATCACTCTGGTCTCTGTTGTTGGAGCAGGAATCATTGTAGAGGGAGGGGCGGGGCGGGAGGGGGGGGAGAGAGAGAGAGCAAGACCAGTTTCATTATTTAATCTCTTATCACCTCAGGCTGAGAGACTTTGAATCCTCCAGAGTTCTAATCTGCTCGTCTCCTTGCATCCTCGAGGCTATTTCATTTAGGTTTTAATATGTGTATTTGACATTTTGTTCATTTAGCCTCCTCCTTTAATTTAATTGACGTGTTGCTGCCTTGTGCTGTTTGTTTCCCCCCTCAGTGAACGGTTCTCACAATCAGCATCCGAACACTTCTCACATTCCGCATGGTATCAGAGATTTAAGTTTTTACGTTTCAACATCACATTCACAGCAAACACGTGCGAACACACAAAAATATGTAGACAATAAAAACATATTTCGACAATTAGGCCTATCATTTGCTAAAGAAAGGTGCGTACAATCATACATTTTTGCATACAACCTTATTTACCACATAGCCTACAAATTGAATGAAACCCGTCACGTGCTATTTTAAGGCCCACCTAAATACAGTAAGCCTATCTTGGTTATACATCTACATTGTATTCAACATGAGTTTATTCCATTATTGTAAAATTGTAGCCATTGAGTACATTCCAAAATGATAGGTAACAAAGTGAAATAACAACGCGACTATCAAGGCCACCTATTTCTTAAATGTACATTTTATCAATATATTGAACTCTTGAATTTCACAAAAACAATAATAGCAATGATAAAAAGTAATGATAAAATGATAACCATGATAATTTTACAGTATCATATAAATATACATGTAACGACCTACCGTATATTTATTCCATATTATTATAACACCATTACTGTTACAGTCTGTTAGGATTGATTTGAACGTGATTGCGTTGCTCGTGTCCCCTGGAGTTCTTTGTCTCCGCTCAGCTCACGAGACCGTCGTGGGGAATGGTGCGTCTGCCATCTGCAGGAGAACAGCGAGAGGCCATACAATCCACTGGCCTACACGCGCACGGTTATACAGTAGGCTACAGTGTGTACATACTGCAGCACCCGTGGCAGTGCCGTAAGATTGCTATGACACTTTCCATTAGCGTGAGTTTGACATGATATAAAGTCATTTTGGGAGAAAGAAAAGTTGCTATAGGCTAAACACGTCTTCCATTCTACAAGAGCAGGCGGGTTCTGTATGTAATATGTAATGCAATTGTGCAAATTAGTGATGACTGAACAATAGGTGGAACAATATGAGTGTTTGAATCAGGCTTTTTTTTCCCTTCTGTTTTTTGAGAGAGAAAGATGTAAATGTGTTTTAATTACCTCAAGAAATTAAATAAGGAGAAAGTATCTAGGGACAGAGACACTTTGCACAATGTAACTGACATTCTACTGTCTAAGCCGTCTTGGGTTGCCGGTGGAGATGAGAGCGGTCCACCGTGGTTCCTCCGGAGTGCTTGGTGCGGACTAAGTGTGAAGTCATGCACAAGCCCCGCTGGACTGATCATCTGTTGTTCTACAGCCATCTGGGCCTGGCCAGCGGCTGTTGATACGCTCGTGCAACAATCTGACAATATGAAACACAGTTGCGTCAGGGGAGCTTAGTCCAATTTTTCTCCATTTGGTACCTCAACCATTAAAACATGTTTTGTGTAAAAAATTGCAATAAGAAAATCCCTTTAAACCCAAACTGTAGATGAGGTCATTATAGTTTAAAGGGGTGTTCAATCTTTTTCAGGATTGGAACTATCTCAAATGAACTAGTGCTTCGTAAACAAAATAACCAGGTCAATGTCTGTGTGCTCATTAAAACAACTAATTAGCTTCAAAATTTGAATTTAAATGAACAATAGGAAATATCATCAAGCGACGCAGGCACCCCACCAAGCAGTTTCTGAAAGAGATGATTCCTATTACAGAAAGACAGGGGTGAAGTGAGGAGAGATTCTAGATTGGGAAAATTCTCCAATTATGAATGCCTCCTACTCTTGTCAGCAGTAATTAAATGTTCAGTGAGAGGTTGCTACTATTGGCACGGAGATTGGAAAAAATCTTGCTGTGATGCTCTCCTTGACGGTTATGTTCCATGCATAAATTTGGTCAGGTTCATCTATTGTGCAGCTTGACTCGAAACCATGGGTTTCTACATATTCAATCTGAACATTATATCCCATGGCGATTACATTCATACAACCCCATATAAGAAGCAGTGCTGAAACAATAAGGACCTTCAAGTACAGCCTGGCTGTCTTCAATCCCAGCCATGCTCCATGCCACTCAACCACACCTCCTGGTACCTCCTGGTACTGCCCAGACACAGAGAACCACCCACGGAACCACAGGAAAAACTTCTGGTTCTTTTATTGTTTTTAAAGAATTATACAATGCATTAATCACAGTAAAGACAAGACGCCTTCCCCGCATATTTCGTAATTGTGCAAGCTTACAAATGTAAAACAGATTTTTTTTTTTTCTGCTCGTTATGCCTACTTTGTACAGGGAGCAGAGCACAAGGAGAATTGTAAAGCTTTCAAGAACACATTGCGTAGTCCGTATCTATATATCCAGTAATACAGCAGGCTGTTACTGGTTTGCATACAGTTCGTCAGCAATGTTAAACTTGTTCTTGCCACATCCAAAGTTGCTGCCCCAGAGTCTGAACAGAGACAAGTCCAGTTGGAAATCATTTCATGTTACTGATATGTAAGGGTACAATGCAACAAGCCAGGTCCATATTGTTATACGTCACCTAAGGTGACATCACACATATTTGGAACACAATCTGTATTTTCGTGATCTATCAACACGTGGAGTTATATTCAGACTAGTTAGACAGTAGCATCTATCTCGCAGAAACGTAATCAAAAACGGTTGATAGTATGTTCACACATTTGTTGGTGAAACCTGGAGCATGTCAGGTTATGGGAATAGAACACTAACTTGTCACACATTTTCAAGATTGCTCCTAAAGGTGTTGATGTCATTGATGTTAGAAGACAGGTGTAACAGTTAGGCCTGAAGCCTAACCTGCAACATCATTATCTGGAAATAATAATGTTGAATAATAATGATGATAATAATGAAGTACTTTACTTCAACTGGAAATCGTATTTTACTGTCCGAGCATTTCCGTGAGCATAATGGATAGAGACCAGGAAAGTGTTACCATTCATGCAAAGTGTCCAAATGTCAGCATTTTTTTAAATGTCAGGTGCATGTCAAATTCGGGGAAAAAACGCCACTGACTTTGTGCAAAAAGAAGCTTGAGAGTCCTAGAAAGGAGAAGACAATGTGGACAGACTGACGAAGACATTGAATTGTTGTAGTTTTTTTTTTTTCAACTTTCAGAACTGGCCAAACAGATTCTAACCAGTGCTGTTGGTTTCTGTCTGAACAGATGAGCACTTTAGTCAACTACACCATAACACGGGAAAACACAACACTTGCAATGAGTGGATTTATATTCTCATAATACACGTTCCTCACACACACACACACACACACACACTCTTACTCACCCACTTTGTCTTTCATACACACACACACACACACACTTTTATCTGGTGGTCAGTATCAAGTCAAATAGTGTTGCTTGTTTGCTATTCATTTATCGAGTTGTGCTGTTTTCATTTCACGTCGACCAATGAGAAGATAGAAAACTAAAGTCACATGGCACGTAGCTAACAGACACTCAGAGGGGGAAGTCGGCCTGAACCTGGTAATTGAGCTGCAACATCAATGTCAACTGATTTTTGGTGACTTAAGCTCTATTAAGTGTCAATAAACATGCTTGCAGTAGAAGTGAAAGAGCAGCATGGAAATAAAAATGTCCCTGTCCTCTAAAACGTAACTATAAAATAATGAATACAAGTGTAATAATTGCGAGAGTCCCTTTCTGGAGCTTGTGAGGAGGTAGGTCAGAGCTAATTCAATCACTGTTTTGGCTATGCCGATACGTGCAGTATCTCAGTATCAATCAGCATCAGAAACTTTGTTCATTAGCCAAGGCTAATAAGGCTAGCTAAACCAACAGCCAGAAAATCCCTACAGCCTTTCAATCGGCCGTTACTGTACATATCAGTCTGCGGTAAAGAGAGGCATCCACCTGTATATCTATGAGGGATTCTGATGCCCCGCCCACAGTGATCCACTACTACAGCCAATGGGAGAGAGACACACATGACCAGCCTCGGTCTGAGCTTGGTCATATTGGTCTGAACTTTTAGGTAAGATCACTATACTGAAGGGACTGATGGTTCCAGACTGGACACAAGTGCATTTAAGGGAAAGACAATCAGTGGTGTTGTGAAGCCTGCACGAGGGCAGATCAGTCACATTGGCCATGAAGGGGGGGGTACACCTACACCAAACTAGGGGCACAAATCACCTTCGAAAGAAAAAAAAAAAAAAACAGCAGATCTAAAGCGCCCCTCCTAAAGGCACTAATTTTGAGTAATTTCCAAAACGCCAGCAGTTCTGCCAGTGCAGGAGTGGGGCTGGTGGTGACTGTGTATCCAGGCTGGCTCAGACTGAACGGGAAGCCCCTCTCCCCCTCATCTACACGCAGTAAGATACCTCAGATACGCCAAACTCACCACCAGCTCAAATCTCCAAAATGGGCATGAAAAAGAGATGTCTTTTTTTGTACAATAAAATAAAGCGACGTTTTTAAATAGAACGAAAGAAATATAAATACATTTGTATTTCACATAAATATGTGGGCCCTTATTTCCAAACTGCCACTGATGAAGTATTTAGGAAAAGGATCAACTGACTGACAATTTAAGACAACGCTGCCCAACTATTTATGCTAGCTTGAAAAGGAGACATTCGTGTAATAAATGTGGACTGATCTCCCGGTATTCATCAGTCATCTGATTCACGGGGCTGCATTTGAAGAGTACAATTAATAGTCGAAAGAATATTCAAGAGGAAAGATTGCACGATTAAACCAAGGAGGCCCTTCCCACTCACAAACCGGCGATCGTCTCAAGAGAGCATGGTCCCTTTTTCATCGGGTTCATTTATTTATCTGTCAATTAAACACTAAGAATTTCAGTTTTAGATATAAAATTTCAAACACAGATCCCAACACCGCACCGTGACGAAGGAGACAAAAAAGATTAAATGAAAGAACACGAATCGATTTACGTTCCAAGTTAACATTCGCCCCCTTTTTCCAAAACAGTTCTCCCCCCCCCCCCCTCTCCCCCCCCCCCCTCTTTCCCCCCTCCCCCCCACCCCCCCCCACCGTTAAACAAGGTTCCACACGTAGGCCCTACAGTGATCATATATACTTTGTTATCTTTCAATTTCTCTGACTATGTACAGCTATACAAACAGAGAGTGCGGTAGAGGGGGCTGGGCAGAGAGAGAGAGAGAGCAGTTGGCTGGGCAGAGTCCCAGTCTACCGGCTCCTTCCCCTCAGTCTGCCCATACAGGTGGCTGTTCTGCTTCACTTGCGATCGTCGATGGTCTTAATGAATTCCACCGCTGCGGTGAACTGCATCCACCAATAGCACTCCTCCCCGCTAAGACGGCTGGCATAGAAATTATTGATGTACTGAATGGTGGACAGCAGGCAGGGCGGGTTTGCCTGGAGGGGGGGAGAGATGGGGGAGAGGTGGGGGAGAGATGGGGGAGAGATGGGGGAGAGGTGGGGGAGAGGTGGGGGAGAGGTGGGGGGGAGGGAGAGATGGGGCCCACATTAACCAGGGAGAACCACACACAGTGCCATGTATAATGCATGGTCTATGTAAATATGTCCATACGGGTTATCACGCAGCAAGATCTTTATATTACAGAGCATTTACCATTCAGACATCTACACTGAGAATACACCCTCAGCATTCATTTTGAACCTTGAAAGATACCATTATGTAAAAATAAAAATAAAATAATATAGTTTTTTTTAAACATTTCCAGACGTGTCAGGTTTAGCTGCAGTCAGGTTTAGCTGCAGTCAGATCACTCTACATGGTCTTCACCCCAACCCAAACCTTAACAACGCTGTAGCTCAACGTAAATACAAGCATGCTCCTTTAGCAAACGCTTTCATCCAATCCAAAAGGGATGGATTTTTAAATTCCAAGCGCCACCCATCCCTAATGCTATTGGCTGAGGGAGCCGTCAGTCAGGGGAGGCTTACCCTGATGAGGACGAAGACGAGCACAGGGACAAAGTCATCGGCCCCGGGCACAGAGTCCTCGTTGGCCAGACTCAGCAGGTTCATGATGGTGGAGCACATCCTCAGGATGCACTGCACCTTGTCCCGGGGCGTCTTGTAGGCGTTGATGGTCCTGATCTCAGACTGGGCGGAGGGCCACGGAGCCTCCTTCAGGTACACCTGCACACGCACACACACAGGCATACACACCCCCGCACACACACACACACCCACAGGCATCCACACACAGGAATACACACCCCCACACACACATGGTTACTACACAGACTTACGATAGGAAATGACATCAGTTCCACTGATACGACTGACTGGTGAGTGTCTGCTAGGAGAGCAAACAGGGACTTGCCTCTGGGACCTGAAGAGCTTTGTGATAGGCTGTGACCACTTTGGAGAGGCGCTGGATGTGTTCCTGGAGAAGCCTGGGACCCAATACAGAGATGTCATGAGTGGCTGACACACACACACACACACACACACACACACACACTCTCTCTCTCTCTCTCTCTCTCTCTCTCTCTCTCTCTCTCTCTCTCTCTCTCTGGAGCACAGCACATCCAGCTGATGTATGGTTCATGACGATCTGTCACGACGGCCAGACCGCGGGCACCAGGAGCAGGGAACTGGGTCACCTGGCAGCCTGGGATGGGGTGGAGGTCGTCCCAAGCCTGGGGGTGAGGAGGAGGAGGTACTCACTGGTCCCGGAGGATGTCTCCGTCGTGGTTGGGGTAGAAGGCCAGTTTGAAGATGCGGTTCATGACACTGCGTTCGATGGCCATCTGGGCGTCCTGGAGCTGGTCCTCGCTGGCGTACTGCCAGATGGCATCGTGGGCCATGGCGCCGTACAGGTAGCGCAGGAAGTCCTCCACCGCCGCCGTCTTGTCGTCCGATGCCGTGCACCCCTGGAACGCTGGACACACACACACACACTTTATTATGTTACTCGTTAATGTTCCTTTTACAACAGAATTTTAAATATCTACTCAATATCTACTCAATATCTATCCAATATCTACTCAATATCTACTCAATATCTACCCAATATCTACCCAATATCTACTCCATATCTAGGTAATGTGATGATGAGCTAGCGGGCGGAGACCTTGGATGAAGTCCTGCATCTTGGCCTCCATGTGCTCCAGCAGCAGCCGCACACACACAGTGGTGAAGTAGCGGTTGGCCACCTCCTTGTCCCGGAGCACCCTCTGCAGCAGCCTCTCCAGGTGGGCCTGGGACGTCTGCAGGCCCTGCCGACACCTGGTCAGGTAGGCGATGTAGGGGGCCCGCTTCCTGCAACACACCGCCCACAGACACAGCACGCTCACACAACCCCCGGCTCCAGGCTCAGTGGCCTCGGAGAAGCTGCTCCACAGAGCAGCGTCTTCTCCGAGGCTTGTGCCGGGAGCGGGGGGGGGGGGAGAAGGGGAGGGGGGGGGGGAGGGGCTGTTACCTGTAGTCCTCGGCGATGGCCCGCCAGCAGCTTCCTGCAGGTGCGGGCGTCGAAGCGGCTGATGCAGCGCGTGGTCTCCTGGATCTGGGCCATCTGGTTCTTATCCTGCAGGTTGATGGCCTCCGCCAGCTGGACCTTCAGGAAGCACACGATCTCATTGTCTGGGAGAGGGGAGAGAGAGGAGGGAGGGGAGGGAGAGAGAGGAGGGAGGGAGAGGAGAAGAGGGGAGGAGAGAGAGAGAGAGAGAGAGAGAGAGGAGGGAGGGGAGGGAGAGGAGAGAGAGAGGAGGGAGGGAGGAGAGAGAGGAGGGAGGGAGAGAGAGAAAGAGAGGAGGGAGGGAGAAGAGGGGGAGGAGAGAGAGAGAGAGGAGGGATGGGAGGGGGGGGAGGGAGAGAGAGAAAGAGAGAGAGAGTAGGGAGGGAGAGAGGGAGGGTCAGACACCACTGGCCCCACGCTGAGAGGCTGCTGTAATCACATCAGTCTGCCAGCCTGCTCCTGCCTGGGCGAGGACAGGACAGGGCCGGCTAGGGGCCTCTCGGAGCCTTCCAGAGGACGGCTCCGTCCTCGTAAAGGAGGCCCAGATAGAGGCTGTGAGGGCGGGGCGGAACGCAGGGGTGTTTGTGCCCGCGAGGGGGCAGGACGGACGGGAAGTGCACCTTCGGGGTCGGTGTGGTCGGGCAGGCCGTTGCGGGTCGGGGCGGGAACCATCATGGGAAACGACACAGAGTCAGCGGAGCACAGGGCCAGACGCAACTTCTTCTTAGCATCACTGCAACACAGGGGGGGGAAACCAGTGTTACTTCATTATTGCTTTCGAGAGAGAGAGAGAGAGAGAGAGAGAGAGAGAGAGAGGGGGAAAGGGAGGAGAGAGAGAGTGAGAGAGAGAGAGGGGAGAGGGGGAGAGACGGAGGAGAGAGAGAGAGAGGGGAGAGAGGGGGGGAGAGGGGGGAGAGGGGGAGAGAGGGGGAATAGGGGGAGAGAGGGACAGAGGGGACAGAGAGAAAGAGAGAGAGTTGGATGTCTGGTGAGGAGGCTGTGTGAGGGCAGGAGCACCTGAAGGAGAACTTGGAGTTGGCCTGGGTCTGACTGGCAGAGTCCAGGAGGTCGTCTGTGGAGTTCTGAGGGGCCTCGTCTCTGGGAGACTCGTGGGGGGAGCTCATCCAAACAGTCTACAGACACACACACACACACACACACAATCGTGAAGAGGACGTGCTCTTAACCCTTGTGCTGCATTCGGGTCACATGACCCAAAGGTTCATAACAAACCATCGTTGTGTTTACCCAATTTTACCCAATACAAAAACAAATAATTTTCTTTTAAACTTTGCAATGTGGGGGGTCTGAGACAGCCCAACGGTTAAAAGAAATGCTTCACTTTGTTTTTGTATGCGGTAAATTTGTTGCAATACGGCGGTGGGTTCACAATGACTGATGGGTCAGAATGACCCGAAGAGAACACAAGGGTTAAACAGAAAAGGTGTGGTGTGTGTGTTATTGGCTACACACCTCCATGCCCGTCGTAAGCAGCGCCGGCGGCTCCTTCACTGGGGCTGGTCCGCTTGATGTTCCTGTACTTGTCCAGGATGTCTTCCGCTGCCTGTGTCTGGGAGCTGTTCCTGGACATCGAGTCATCTGACACACACACACACACATACGTTTCATTCGGACCTCAATCCGCCACAGGGAAGCGCTCCGTTCGCCCTGATTCAGCATATCTGAGTGCGATGACAATAAATCAGAGCAGACCTTGTGGGACTCGGTCCTGGCCCATCTCGTCTTTCTCCTGCTTGTCTCTTTTCCGGAAGGCTGCTATCGGAGCTGTGGCAGAGAGGAGGAGGAGGGCGGGTTGAGTGAAGAGGGAGAGGAGGGGAGCCCCCTCACTGTCTGTGGACGCTAACACGAGCGTGACTCAACACCAGCGCGTCACGCTAGTAACGCGCCTACGCTTCCCGTCGTCAGACGACCGGCATCGTCTAGGACCGACACACAGGCTTCATATCTCGGAAACACAACGGAGCAAAAATGGCTGCTGCTTCTGCGACACAAAAATAAAGAAAAGGAAAAGCCAGGATGGGTGGACACAGACTGGCAGCAAAGTACCAGGAAAGGGAGTCAGAATATCACGACCGGACCCAGGATGGACAGGTGTTTACAGCCGTGCGGTGGGCAGGGAGGCATGGTGAGAACGACGCCAAGCACGGGTTGGGAGGTGGCAAGGGACAGGACTGGGGAACACCACAGGGGGGGTGATATTCTAACGCTGCCCACGAACAAACCAAACAAAGTCTCAATGTGGTAAGGAGCAGTGCAAAATAATACAGGGGTCCGCCCAGACCGCTGGTGTGAATGA